>NC_133324.1:429803494-429928494 GCF_042186555.1 Aquarana catesbeiana | reverse complement strand
AAAAAATCCAATGGATTTTGTCGTTGGAATGTCCGATCAATGTCCGATTGTGTGTACAGGGCATAATTCCTGTATGAGCTTGTTGCTTACAGGTAACATTAAATGAAATCATGTTATGGTCACTGCCAGATATTATTGATATGAACATTAGTATTAACCACTTAAGGACCGCCTCACGCCGATGTACGTCGGCAAGGCGGCACGGGCAGGCAAAATCACGTACATGTACGTGATTTGCCTCCCGCGGGTGGAGGGTCCGATCGGCCCCCCCCCGCTGCCCGAGGCGGTCCCGTTTGGTCCCCCGGCGATCGGAGATGAGGGGGAGGCCATCCGTTCGTGGCTCCCCCTCGCGATCGCCGCCGGCCAATCAGATCACTTCCTTTGCTGCTGTATGCTAAACAGCAGCAAAGGAAATGATGTCATCTCTCCTCGGCTCGGTATTCCGTTGCAGCGCCGAGGAGAGAAGACATCAATGTGAGTGCACCAACACTACACAACACAGTAGAACATGCCAGGCATACAAAACACCCCGATCCCCCCCCCGATCGCCCCCCGATCCCCCCCCAATCACCCCCCCCCTCCCTGTCACAAACTGACACCAGCAGTTTTTTGTTTTTTTTGTTTTTTTTTTCTGATTACTGCATTGGTGTCAGTTTGTGACAGTTACAGTGTTGGAACAGTGAGTATTACCCCCCTTTAGGTCTAGGATACCCCCCTAACCCCCCCTAATAAAGTTTTAACCCCTTGATCACCCCCTGTCACCAGTGTTGCTAAGCGATCATTTTTCTGATCGCTGTATTAGTGTCGCTGGTGACGCTAGTTAGTGAGGTAAATATTTAGGTTCGCCGTCAGCGTTTTATAGCGACAGGGACCCCCATATACTATCTAATAAATGTTTTAACCCCTTGATTGCCCCCTAGTTAACCCTTTCACCACTGATCACCGTATAACCGTTACAGGTGACGCTGGTTAGTTCGTTTATTTTTTATAGTGTCAGGGAACCCGCCGTTTATTACCGAATAAAGGTTTAGCCCCCCGATCGCCCGGCGGTGATATGCATCGCCCCAGGCAGCGTCAGATTAGCGCCAGTACCGCTAACACCCATGCACGCAGCATGCGCCTCCCTTAGTGGTATAGTATCTGAACGGATCAATATCTGATCCGATCAGATCTATACTAGCGTCCCCAGCAGTTTAGGGTTCCCAAAAACGCAGTGTTAGTGGGATCAGCCCAGATACCTGCTAGCACCTGCGTTTTGCCCCTCCGCCCAGCCCACCCAAGTGCAGTATCGATCGATCACTGTCACTTACAAGGCACTAAACGCATAACTGCAGCGTTCGCAGAGTCAGGCCTGATCCCTGCGATCGCTAACAGTTTTTTTGGTAGCATTTTGGTGAACTGGCAAGCACCAGCCCCAGGCAGCGTCAGGTTAGTTTCAGTACCGCTAACACCCACGCACGCAGCATACACCTTCCTTAGTGGTATAGTATCTGAACGGATCAATATCTGATCCAATCAGATCTATACTAGCGTCCCCAGCAGTTTAGGGTTCCCAAAAATGCAGTGTTAGCGGGATCAGCCCAGATACCTGCTAGCACCTGCGTTTAGTCCCTCCGCCAAGCCCAGCCCACCCAAGTGCAGTATCAATCGATCACTGTCACTTACAAAACACTAAACACACATAACTGCAGCGTTCGCAGAGTCAGGCCTGATCCCTGCGATCGCTAACAGTTTTTTTGGTAGCGTTTTGGTGAACTAGCAAGCACCAGCCCCAGGCAGCGTCAGGTTAGCGCCAGTACCGCTAACACCCACGCACACACCATACACCTCCCTTAGTGGTATAGTATCTGATCGGATCAATATCTGATCCGATCAGATCTATACTAGCGTCTCCAGCTGTTTAGGGTTCCCAAAAACGCAGTGTTAGCGGGATCAGCCCAGATACCTGCTAGCACCTGCGTTTTGCCCCTCCGCCCAGCCCAGCCCAGCCCACCCAAGTGCAGTATCGATCGATCACTGTCACTTACAAAACACTAAACGCATAACTGCAGCGTTCGCAGAGTCAGGCCTGATCCCTGCGATCGCTAACAGTTTTTTTTGTAGCGTTTTGGTGAACTGGCAAGCACCAGCGGCCTAGTACCAAACCAGCACTGCAGTAACACTTGGTGACGTGGCGAGTCCCATAAGTGCAGTTCAAGCTGATGAGGTGGCAAGCACAAGTAGTGTCCCGCTGCTACCAAAAAGACAAACACAGGCCCGTCATGCCCATAATGCCCTTCCTGCTGCATTCGCCAATCCTAATTGGGAACCCACCGCTTCTGCAGCACCCGTACTTCCCCCATTCACATCCCCAACCAAATGCAGTCGGCTGCATGAGAGGCATTTTCTTTATGTCCTCCCGAGTACCCCTACCCAACGAACCCCCCCAAAAAAGATGTCGTGTCTGCAGCAAGCGCGGATATAGGCGTGACACCCGCTATTATTGTCCCTCCTGTCCTGACAATCCTGGTCTTTGCATTGGTGAATGTTTTGAACGCTACCATTCACTAGTTGAGTATTAGCGTAGGGTACAGCATTCCACAGACTAGGCACACTTTCACAGGGTCTCCCAAGATGCCATCGCATTTTGAGAGACCCGAACCTGGAACCGGTTACCGTTATAAAAGTTAGTTACAAAAAAAGTGTAAAAAAAAAAATATATATAAAATTAAAAAAAAATTGTTGTCGTTTTATTGTTCTCTCTCTCTATTCTCTCTCTCTATTGTTCTGCTCTTTTTTACTGTATTCTATTCTGCAATGTTTTATTGTTATTATGTTTTATCAAGTTTGTTTTTCAGGTATGTAATTATTTATACTTTACCGTTTACTGTGCTTTATTGTTAACCATTTTTTTGTCTTCAGGTACGCCATTCACGACTTTGAGTGGTTATACCAGAATGATGCCTGCAGGTTTAGGTATCATCTTGGTATCATTCTTTTCAGCCAGCGGTCGGCTTTCATGTAAAAGCAATCCTAGCGGCTAATTAGCCTCTAGACTGCCTTTACAAGCCGTGGGAGGGAATGCCTCCCCCCCCACCGTCTTCCGTGTTTTTCTCTGGCTCTCCTGTCTCAACAGGGAACCTGAGAATGCAGCCGGTGATTCAGCCAGCTGACCATAGAGCTGATCAGAGACCAGAGTGGCTCCAAACATCTCTATGGCCTAAGAAACCGGAAGCTACGAGCATTTTATGACTTAGATTTCGCCGGATGTAAATAGCGCCATTGGGAAATTGGGGAAGCATTTTATCACACCGATCTTGGTGTGGTCAGATGCTTTGAGGGCAGAGGAGAGATCTAGGGTCTAATAGACCCCAATTTTTTCAAAAAAGAGTACCTGTCACTACCTATTGCTATCATAGGGGATATTTACATTCCCTGAGATAACAATAAAAATGATAAAAAAAAAAAAAAATGAAAGGAACAGTTTAAAAATAAGATAAAAAAGCAAAAAAATAATAAAGAAAAAAAAAAAAAAAAAAAAAAGCACCCCTGTCGCCCCCTGCTCTTGCGCTAAGGCGAACGCAAGCGGCGGTCTGTCGTCAAACGTAAACAGCAATTGCACCATGCATGTGAGGTATCACCGCGAAGGTCAGATCGAGGGCAGTAATTTTAGCAGTAGACCTCCTCTGTAAATCTAAAGTGGTAACCTGTAAAGGCTTTTAAAGGCTTTTAAAAATGTATTTATTTTGTTGCCACTGCACGTTTGTGCGCAATTGTAAAGCATGTCATGTTTGGTATCCATGTACTCGGCCTAAGATCATCTTTTTTATTTCATGAAACATTTGGGCAATATAGTGTGTTTTAGTGCATTCAAATTTAAAAAAGTGTGTTTTTTCCCCAAAAAATGCGTTTGAAAAATCGCTGCGCAAATACTGTGCGAAAAAAAAAAATGAAACACCCACCATTTTAATCTGTAGGGCATTTGCTT
This sequence comes from Aquarana catesbeiana, assembly GCF_042186555.1. NCBI lineage: Eukaryota > Metazoa > Chordata > Amphibia > Anura > Ranidae > Aquarana > Aquarana catesbeiana. Next base: position 429,924,527 of record NC_133324.1, on the reverse strand, counting down.
TAAAAAAATATATAATGTTTGGGGGTTCAAAGTTATTTTCTTGCAAAAAAAAATAACTTTTTCATGTAAACAATAAGTGTCAGAAAGGACTTTGTCTTCAAGTGGTTAGAAGAGTGGGTGATGTGTGACATACGCTTCTAAATGTTGTGCATAAAATGCCAGGACAGTTCAAAACCCCCCCAAATGACCCCATTTTGGAAAGTAGACACCCCAAGCTATTTGCTGAGAGGCATGTCGAGTCCATGGAATATTTTATATTGCGACACAAGTTGCGGGAAAGAGACAAATTTTTTTTTTTTTTTTGCACAAAGTTGTCACTAAATGATATATTGCTCAAACATGCCATGGGAATATGTGAAATTACACCCCAAAATACATTCTGCTGCTTCTCCTGAGTACGGGGATACCACATGTGTGAGACTTTTTGGGAGCCTAGCCGCGTACGGGACCCCGAAAACCAAGCACCGCCTTCAGGCTTTCTAAGGGCGTGAATTTTTGATTTCACTCTTCACTGCCTATCACAGTTTCGGAGGCCATGGAATGCCCAGGTGGCACAAAACCCCCCCAAATGACCCCATTTTGGAAAGTAGACACCCAAAGCTATTTGCTGAGAGGTATAGTGAGTATTTTGCAGACCTCACTTTTTGTCACAAAGTTTTGAAATTTGAAAAAAGAAAAAAAAAAAATGTTTTTTCTTGTCTTTCTTCATTTTCAAAAACAAATGAGAGCTGCAAAATACTCACCATGCCTCTCAACAAATAGCTTGGGGTGTCTACTTTCCAAAATGGGGTCATTTGGGGGGGTTTTGTGCCACCTGGGCATTCCATGGCCTCCGAAACGGTGATAGGCAGTGAAGAGTAAAATCAAAAATTCACGCCCTTAGAAATCCTGAAGGCGGTGATTGGATTTCGGGGCCCCGTACGCGGCTAGGCTCCCAAAAAGTCCCACACATGTGGTATCCCCATACTCAGGAGAAGCAGCTAAATGTATTTTGGGGTGCAATTCCACATATGCCCATGGCCTGTGTGAGCAATATATCATTTAGTGACAACTTTGTGCAAAAAAAAAAAAAAAAAAAAGTGTCACATTCCCGCAACTTGTGTCAAAATATAAAATATTCCATGGACTCAATATGCCTCTCAGCAAATAGCTTGGGGTGTCTACTTTCCAAAATTGGGTCATTTGGGGGGGGGTTGTGCCACCTGGGCATTTTATGGCCTCCGAAACTGTGATAGGCAGTGAAGAGTGAAATCAAAAATTTACACCCTTAGAAATCCTGAAGGCGGTGATTGGTTTTCGGGGTCCCGTACGCGCCTAGGCTCCCAAAAAGTCCCACACATGTGGTATCCCCGTACTCAGGAGAAGCAGCTGAATGTATTTTGGGGTGCAATTCCACATAGGCCCATGGCCTGTGTGAGCAATATATCATTTAGTGACAACTTTTTGTAAATATTTTTTTTTTTTTTGTCATTATTCAATCACTTGGGACAAAAAAAATAAATATTCAATGGGTTCAACATGCCTATCAGCAATTTCCTTGGGGTGTCTACTTTCCAAAATGGGGTCATTTGTGGGGGTTTTGTACTGCCCTGCCATTTTAGCACCTCAAGAAATGACATAGGCAGTCATAAACTAAAAGCTGTGTAAATTCCAGAAAATGTACCCTAGTTTGTAGACGCTATAACTTTTGCGCAAACCAATAAATATATGCTTATTGACATTTTTTTTACCAAAGACATGTGGCCGAATACATTTTGGCCTAAATGTATGACTAAAATTGAGTTTATTGGATTTTTTTATAACAAAAATTAGAAAATATCATTTTTTTTCAAAATTTTTGGTCTTTTTCCGTTTGTAGCGCAAAAAATAAAAACTGCAGAGGTGATCAAATACCATCAAAAGAAAGCTCTATTTGTGGGAAGAAAAGGACGCAAATTTCGTTTGGGTACAGCATTGCATGATCGCGCAATTAAAAGTTAAAGCGACGCAGTGCCAAATTGGAAAAAAGACCTCTGGTCCTTAGGCAGCATAATGGTCCGGGGCTCAAGTGGTTAAGCTCTGCATGGTTTGAGATTACCAAGTCCAGCAGAACATCATTCCTAGTTGGGGTCTCCATTAACTGTAATGTAAAATTGTCCTGTAAAAGGTTTATAAATTCTTACCCCTTAACTGTTCCAGCAGTGCCATTACTCCAGTCAATCTCTGGGTAGTTCAAATCCCACATTATTATCACTGCCCCAGCCCTTGCAGCCCTTTTTATCTGTGCAAGGAGCTGAGTCTCCACCTCCTCATTAACACTGGGAGGTCTATAACAAACACTAATGATTAGACATGTGCACACTGAAATATTTCGTTTTGGAATTTAGTTTTCGTCCGAAAAATAAATTTATTTAGTTACTCCTGAAATTCATTTTTATTTGTTTTGTTTTTCGTTAAAAATTGCATTCGTCCGAAAATCCAAATTAATTAAGGTCAAATCTGTCATTAAAGGCTTATGGTGTCTGTCAAATATTCAAAGAAGATTCGACGGAGCAGCTAAACTGTACGTGTACATTTCTGCTCGAATTTTCCACCTACAAGCTAGCTGTAGTAGAATCCTAATGTTGTATGACTAGTATTAATTATATTTATTAATTATTTTACTAGTCAACCAACATTAGAATTTTTCTATAGCCTATGGGCGGATGCATTTGACCGGAAATGTATGATTGCAGCGTCGTACAGTTTAGCTGCTCCGTCAAATCTTCATAGAACTTTCGACAGACACCATAAGCCAAAGATTCGATGTTTTTTGTTGCTTTGTCGAATCTTCGTCGTTCATGTTGAATGGTCTACTCTACCCCAACAGTCAGCCAACTTTCACATTCGTTTTTCAATCTCCAAGTGCAATGGCAGGCGCGGCATCCGACGTTGTGTCAGATATTGATATGGCATTATAATATAGAATCTATAATAATAAACCCCCCCCACAACACGAGCAGCCTCTGAGGCTATCACAACACTAGCAACACTAGTATCACTATCAAGTTCACAACACTAACACAATAGCAGCAGATTATTATGAAAAAGTTAAGTTGAACTGTAGCTTGCTTCACTATTGTTCTGCTGCTGTGCTTATGCTTAATTGCTAAATAATTCAGGTTCTCTGACAAACGGACCAGCTAAGATTGACTGTCTTCTGAAATGATTCAGTATGAGTGTCTCTCTCTGCTAGCAAATCGAAAGTGAAAGTAAGTTGGCTGTACGTGTGTACTTAGTTCTAGCTATTTTACTGCCCCTCCTCTTTGGTTACAATCGGCCAATAACATTCATCATCATCATCATTATTTTTATTTTACTTCCCCCACCTAATTCCAGCAGCGATTTTTTCTCTCTGTCGAATCTTTTCTCTCTATTTAGAATAATTTTGGACTAATAGAGTTAAGGTTAGGCACATTCGACCACAGGTTCGATAGACACAGATTGTTATTGTCAGCGTCATGTCGAATCTCCTATCTATATCGAACTGCTGCCGTAACGAAAACGAAAATAAAGCATTTGTTTATCTTGGATCTTTCGGTTTTCGTATTCTGCACTTTCGTTATCGTTTGTTAAAATGATAACAAAAATACCTGAAATTCGGACGAAAATGCATTCGGACGAAAACGAATGCACATGTCTACCAATGATTACTTTTGTAGTACATGCACCGATGTGCAGTTCCACCCATAATGCTTGAGCCTAAGAAGATTTGACGGAGCAGCTAAACTGTACAACGCCGTACATTTCGGTACATTTCCGGTCCAATGTTCCGCCTACAAGCTATAGTAGAATTAGTAGAATTCTAATTTTGTATGACACTAGTAATAATTATATTTATTAATTATTATTACTAGTCAACCAACATTAGAATTCTTCTATAGCCTATGGGCGGAGCATCTGACCATAAAGGCCTGCTCGTTGAATCTTCAGGTCGAATCTTCTCTCTCTATGTCAAATAATCTTGGACTAATAGAGTTAGGTTAGGCACATTCAACCTTTTTTGTTATTGTCTCTATAATGTTGAATCTTTTCTCTCTATGGCAAATAATCTTGGACTAATAAAGTTAGGTTAGGCACATTCGACCTTTTTTGTTATTGTCTCTATAATGTCAAATCTTTTCTCTCTATATCGAATCTTTTCTCTCTATGTAGAATAATCTTGGACTAATAGAGCTAAAGTTAGGCACATTCGACCACAGGTTCGATAGACACAGATCGCTATTGTCAGCGTCATGTCGAATCTCCTACCTATATCGAACTGTTGTCGCAACGAAAACTAAAATAAAGCATTTGTTTATGTCGGATCTTTTGTTTTCGGATCCTGCACGTTCGTTATCGTTTATTAAAAAATTTGTACGAAAAAGCATTCGGACGAAAACAAATGCACATGTTTAATCAGTTTAAAATACAGTGCAGGCAGTGTACACATTATAAAATACAGTGTGTACAGTTTCTAATACACTTCAGGTGGTGTACACAGTTTATAATACAGTGCAGCCGGTGTACAGTTTCTAATACAGTGCAGGTGGCGTACACAGTATATAATACAGTGTGTACAGTTTCTAATACACTTCATGTGGTGTACACAGTATATAATACAGTGCAGCCGGTGTACAGTTTCTATTACACTTCAGGTGGTGTACACAGTATATAATACAGTGCAGCCGGTGTACAGTTTCTAATACAGTGCAGGCGGTGTACACAGTATAAAATAAGTGTGTACAGTTTCTAATACACTTCAGGTGGTGTTCACAGTATATGATACAGTGCAGCCAGTGTATAGTTTTAAATACAGTGCAGGCAGTGTACACATTATATAATACAGTGTGAACAGTTTCTAATACACTTCAGGTGGTGTACACAGTATATAATACAATGCATGCGGTGTACAGTCTCTAATACAGTGCAGGCAGTCTACACAGTATATAATACAGTGTGTACAGTTTCTAATACACTTTATGCAGTGTACACACTACACAGTATATAATACAGTGTGTACAGTTTCTAATACACTTCAGGTGGTGTACACAGTATATGATACAGTGCAGCCGTTGTACAGTTTCTAATACAGCGCAGGCAGTGTGCACAGTATATAATACAGTGTGTACAGTTTCCAATACACTTCAGACAGTGTACACAGTATATAATACAGTGTGTACAGTTTCTAACACACTTCACGTGGTGTACACAGTATATAATAAAGTGCAAACAAGGCCTGGGGAATGCCCAGGAAAAAACCAAGGCCTACTTACCACCAACTCGCAGACAACCAAATTGACCTGTCTAACAGTACGCGTTAAAAACAGGGGTTTAGTTCGCACGCAATTGCAAATGCATGCGTAAGCCACAGAGCCTCATCACGGTACCCTGATATCTGTGGTCCTAACACTAAAATATGAGTGTCCCCACAGTGGAGGCACATGCATTCTAATGGATAAATGCTGGCAGGTGGACTGAAGGGCAGCCCATCCCTTCTTAAAGGTACAGAAGCACACCAAACACTCAGCAAATAGCACTATGGCTGCAAAGGTGCTGGTGCGTTTCTGGACCAATAAACACACCAAGGTGATCTAAAAAAACTTGCCACCGCCTTCATTTATAGCTGGCTATCACAGTAAGCAGCTTTGGAGGGCTACAAACAGATGCAAACAAGGCCTGGGGAATGCCCAGGAAAAAAACAAAGCCTACTTATCACCAACTCGCAGACAACCAAATTGACCTGTCTAACAGTACACGTTAAAAACAGGGGTTTAGTCCGCAAGCAAATGCATGCGTAAGCCACAGAGCCTCATCAGGGCACCCTGATATCTGTGGTCCTAACACTAAAATATGAGTGTCCCCACAGTGGAGGCACATGCATTCTTTTTTTTTTTTTTTTTTTTTTTTTTTTTAAATCTTTATTTAATTTTCAAAATCTCGATACAAAAAAGCCCCAAACATTTGGGGGGAACACAATAAGACTTGTAACGTAATTCACCATTTCTCTAAATCACATATGGTAAAAATAAGCCCCCCATATGTCCCTCCCATGCCCTCCCTCCTTTCCCCCCTCCCGGCCCCTGCAGATTATTTCCCATCCAATTAAATCTTGGCGAGTTCTTGTGCTCCTGTTCCTACGTTACTGCCTAATTACTTCCACATATCGCTCGGTTTTTTTAAAGGCTATCCAGCAACCCCATTTACACCTTTGTTCATTTTGGTCTCTTTCTAAATATTCTCCTAACTCTTCTCTCTCCAAAGTATAGGTTTCATTCACTCTGGCAATCCAATCCCTAATCCTCGCCGCTTCCGATTCCTGCCATTTCTTTGGGATTACGTTCTTAGCTGAATTTAGTAAAACTGGGACTATTGATGTTTTATACCCACTTTTTCCTCCTTCCGACCTATGGAACAAACAGTCACAGGGGTCGAACTGGATAACCTTACTCGTTATCTCTTCAATTAACTGAGTCACTTCCTGCCAAAATGTTTTAATTTTGGAGCATTCTCACCACAAGTGCGCCATGGTTCCTGGTGACCCACATCCTCTCCAACAATTGGGAGACCTCTCCGGAACAAACTTACTGACTTTGACCGGGGTCATATACCACCTGGCCAAACATTTATAATTACCCTCCCTAGTTTTTGTATCAACTGCTGTTCCGTGCGTCGCCCCCAAGATGCTCCTCACCATTTCTCCATCACGGCATGCTCCCAATTCCTCTTCCCGTTTTTTGATATAAGGTGGTGACTCCAGCCCCACTCCCTTCCCCAAAATTTTGTAAATCTCAGAGATTTTCCTCTTTACTGAATCCTTGCAAAATAACTTCTCTATCAATCTATAATCCGCTTCCTCCCTTAAGGGGCCAGGAAGACTATTAACAGTGCGAGCTGGCCGTATCTCCACCTATTTAGAAACAATAAATCCTCTTGTGCTGCTATTATTAAGAGAGGGAAAATTCGCTAATGTGTGAATTTTCCCTCTCTTAATAATACCCCTTACTTGTGCTTCTCTATCCAATATCCAATTTCCACCTACTTTCTCCATCCGCGGGGGGAAGTGCATATTCTATTTTAAAAAAATTAAGGGTGAGTTATACTCCCACCTGTTATTCAAGTGCATCTGATCCCAAATTTTAAATGTGAGGTGTGTTATATAATGTGTGTCCTTACCCAAATTCCTAAGGTGTGGGGGATTCCAAATCAAATGGTTTAACTGTGTGTTGCTTAACCCTTTTTCTATATTAACCCACCTTTTATTTTCGCTATTTTTTCCCCAATCCAGTGCCCGTGCTATGACAATCGCTTTATAATAAATCCTGAAATCTGATAAGGCCAGCCCCCCACATGCTTTTTCTCTCCTCAACACTGTATGTGCTATCCTAGGTTTCTTATTATCCCATACATATTTACTTATTAAACTAGTCAATATTCTGAAAAAGTTTTGCGGTAAGGGAATGGGGAGCATCTGCATCTTATATAGCACCTTTGGGGCTAACACCACGTTTACTATATTAATTCACCCAATCCATGAGACGGGGCAATACCTTATTCTGTTTATTTCTGCTCTAATTTCATTTAATAGAGGAATAAAGTTCAGCTTATACAACTTCTCCCTGTGTCCCGTTAAATTGACCCCCAGGTACCTTATATTATCTTTCCATGGGAAATGAAACACTTCGCCGAGTCTACCCGCTTCCTGTTTATTGATATTAATCTTTAGGAGTTCTGACTTCTCTAAGTTAATTTTAAAGTTTGAGAGCTCACTATATTTCCTCAGTGTGGACAACAAATTTGGTATCGTAATTCTAGGTTTAGAGACATACAAAAGAACATCATCAGCAAAAGCAGACAATTTATGTTCCTCCTCACCCACTAGACAGCCGCTTATATCTGGATTTTTCCGGATCATAGCTAGCAGAGGTTCTAGGGCTAGGACAAACAAGAGCGGGGACAGCGGACAACCTTGTCTCGTCCCGTTTTCCATAACGAATTGTGCTGAGGGTACATTATTGACCTTTACAAATGCCGTAGGTTGGTTATATAAAGTTTTTATCCATTTTAGCATTGTTGGCCCTACTCCCATTACTTCGAGTCCCCAGTCTACTCTGTCAAATGCCTTCTCGGCGTCTATCGACAGAAGTAGACTAGGGGATCCACTCGATTTAAATGCCTCCATTATCAGGAGAGACCGCACCCCGTTGTCTCTTCCCTCCCTCCCAGGAACAAATCTCACCTGGTCCGGATGAACCAGATAGGTCATTTTCTCCCTGAGCCGTAGTGCCAACACTTTTGCATATAATTTGGTGTCCGCATTTAAAAGCGCAATCGGTCTATAACTCGCGCACGAGGTACGGTCCCTCCCCTCCTTAGGAATAAGTGTCACTGATGCCAACCAACAAGGCGTCTCTGCACAATTCTCCCTGCCTCCCTAGGCCATTCCAAATTTGGCTCAACCGGGGGACTAGGGTGACACTAAATTTTTTATAAAAGCTGGTTGTAAAGCCATCTGGCCCTGGACTCTTGCCTGGGGGGGATGATTTTAGGGCCAAATGTACCTCCTCCTCCGTTATCGGTCTCTCAAGCTCTAATGTATCTGACTCCGACAAGGTAGGAAGTCCCGCCCCTTTTAAGAACTCTCTCATCTTCTCTTCCTTATTTCCACTACATTTTTCCCTCTGCCCAACCGATTAAAGAGATGAATAAAACTGTCTGAATTCCTCTTCTATCTCTCTGGAAGTGTGTCTCATTTCGCCTTTTTTATTTTTGATCTTCTCTATAAAATTCTCGTCTTTTTCTTTTCCTAATAATTGCTGCCAAATGTTTCCCCACCTTATTTCCCTTCTGATGGAAATTTTTTAGATATTTATTCCTGGTTTTCACTGACTCTTCTTCTAATAACTCCCTTAGCTCTTCTCTTTTTAATGTCAGTTCTTTAAGTATAGGTTCTTCACTTCCCCTAGAGGCTTTATGGAGCTGTTCTAACTGGTGTATTTTAGAAATAAGACTTTCTTTCTGTTTTCCCCTTTCTCTCTTCTCACCTGAACTTATAGAAATTAGGACCCCCCCCTTATGTATGCCTTGAAGGCCTCCCAGAGAACTGCCCCCGCTATCTCACTAGACTCATTATTAGAGAAGAACTCATCAATTTCCTGCTGAATTTTATCAACAACATTATCATTCTTGAGAAGATCATCATTGAACCGCCATGAGAACGGGACCCTCTGGAGGCCCCTGATCTTTACTATCATCGATACTGGAGCGTGATCTGACAAAGTCGCAGTCTCAATCTTCGACTCCACTATCGAGTCCAATAGGCTATGGTCAACCATCAGGTAATCCAGCCTTGAATAGGTCCTGTGTACGGGGAGAAGAAGGAGTAATCCCTCTCCTTAGGGTGCTGCACCCGCCAAACATCTATCAGTTGGCTATTGTGGAGCTTTCTTCCTAAACCCATCAGCAACTTTTTACCTACTTCCCGGGTTCCAGATGACCTATCCAAGACTGGGTCTAAACAAAGGTTAAAGTCGCCTGCTAAAATCGTTTCTCCCTCCTTAAACACAGCCAAACTATCCAGGGTCCGGGAGTCCGGGGTCCAGGAGAGGTATTTTATCGGGTCTCTATTCGGGCAATAAACATTGGCCAATGTGTAAATCCTATCCCCTAACTTGACTTTTACAAACAAAAAACTCCCCTCTACATCCACCCTCTTCTCGATCAATGTAAATTTAATCCGTTTCGAGAACCCGATAACCACTCCCTTTGCCCTTTTAATTGGTGTATCACAATAAATCCAGGCCAGAAAATTCTTTGAGTTCAACTTAATATTCTCCTCATGCACCAGGTGGGTCTCCTGTAGAAAGACAATATCTGCACCATACCTCTGTAATTCATTTAAGATTTTTCGCCTTTTCCCAGGTGAATTTAACCCCTTCACATTATAGGACAGGCACCTAACCTCCACCGCCACTAATCTTTAAAAATGCTCCTATATCTCTCTTCCACCTCTCCATTTATTATAAATCTGCAAGGGTGACCCCCCTCCTAGCCCACCCCCACCCCCTCACCCACCCCCTAATGCCCACCCCCCTTCCCCCCTCCCCCCCGCCACTACCAGGCCATTGGGTTGCAGTGCCGAGATTGCCATACTCCCGACCCACGTCCCCTTGTGCTATGGGGTGAGACTCTGGCCATGGACAGCCGTGGCACCCCCCTCCCCTTGGGGGGTCCACAGAGGCCCTCCTATCAATCGCTTATTCACCCCCTCCCCAACCCCCCAACCCCCCCTCTCCCACCGTCCCAACCCCCAAAAGCCTCCTCCAGCCCCCCACCACCCCCAAACCCCTTTTATTTGAGACCATTACTATCAAAAACCCTTCAATCAAGGCAGAACCCCCTCGGGGATATTTGGTACAGGAATATCTAAACCACATGTTTCATTTTATACGTCCTGCCCTCTTTCGTCACATTTAAGGACAGAGGGAAGCCCCAACTGTATTTTATATTTGTCCCTCTCAGTAATTCCAGTATCGGTTTCAATTGCCGTCTTCTCGCCAGAGTTCCAGCAGAGAGATCTGAGAATATTTGAATTTCCTGATTATTGAATTTCACCGGTTGGGCCCCTCTTAAATTGCTCCAAATCTTTGCTTTGTGCTCAAATTGATGGAACTTGACTATGATGTCTCTAGGCACATCTTCTCTCACATTGGGGGTTTTCTTATCCTGTGGACTCTATCGATCTTTAATTCACATTCTGGATTTTTTTCCCAGGAGTGGATTAAAGACTTCTTTCATCACTGTGGTCAGATCTTCTCCTCTCTGCTCTGATAGGGATCTAATTCTTAGATTTTGCCGCCTGTTTTGATTTTCTTGTTCCTCTAATTTGTACATCAACTCGCGTTGGTCCCCCTGTAGTGTTTTTACTTGCTTCTTAAGAGCCGCTATTTCCTGGACATGCTGTTCCGCCACCTTCTCTACTTCTTCTACTCGCTTTAGGAGGTGTCCCATATCTGTCCTTACATTGAGGATTTCAGCCTTAATTGATTTTTCAAGCTTGAAAAACATATCTTGTATCTCAAATTTGGTTGGGAGTGCTTCTGCAGCCGGGTCAGCCTCCATACTTATATCTGGTTCTGCTTCGGAAGGAGCACCTATGCTGGGGGTCCCCCCTTGCACCCCTTTATTTTTTGCTGAGGCCTTCTTTTTATCCTTGACTTCTTGCTGTTTGTTATCCATACCTGGGCTTTTTATATATTTTTGAATTGTACTGGAGTTTAAGCTGTCTCTAGGCTTATTTAGATCTGCAGGCTTTTGGGAGCGTCCTCTCATGTTCCTCCCTTCCCTGCTCTCTGCTCGTTCCCTTTTACACCGGCCTTGTCGCTTCTGCAGGGAGGGCCCACCTCAGACTCTCCTCAGCTTGGCTGCAAAGGTGCTGGTGCATTTCTGGACCAATAAACACACCAAGGTGATCTCAAAAAACTTGCCACCGCCTTCATTTATAGCTGGCTATCGCAGTAAGCAGCTTTGGAGGGCTACAAACAGATGTAAACAAGGCCTGGGGAATGCCCAGGAGAAAACCAAAGCCTACTTACCACCAACTCGCAGACAACCAAATTGACCTGTCTAACAGTACGCGTTAAAAACAGGGGTTTAGTCTGCACGCATTTGCAAATGCATGCGTATAATAAAGTGCAGCCAGAGTACAGTTTCTAATACAGTGCAGGCGGTGCACAGTATATAATACAGTGTAGTGCAGTGTTAAAAAAAAATCATGTCCGGAAGGCCACCAAGGAGAGGCAGACGCTCACAGGCCACTAAAAGAGGGCAAGCAGCCTCTGTGTCTACAGTGAACAGTGGTGGTCATGGACATGGTGCATCCTCTGCAATTGGCCGTGGGGTACACTTGTCCTTTTTTTCTGCTGCTGGCCATGGTATTGAACCACAACATGCAGAAGAGTTGGTGAAATTGATAATGAAACCGTCCTCATCCTCCTCATCCTCTGTCACCCAGGCTCATAGTAGCTTGCCTTCCAATGCAGCTGCCAAAGCAGCCTATTCCACTGGCTCCTTGTCCACAGTTACTCCTTCCATTGCCCCACCATCATGCACAGAGGAGTCACCAGAATTATTTGACCATAGTGTCGGTCACATGCTTCTAGAGGATGTGCAGCAATTTGAAAGCTCCGATGTTGGTTCCCAGGTTGAAGAAGGGAGTAACATGAGCCTCGAGAGAGGGGGTGCCACAGAAGGACAAGAAACTGTCAGTCATGTTCCCCGAGCTACAGTATACTGCCAAGTTTACTCCAGTGATGAGGAGGGAGGGGGTGATGAGGTCACTCACTGTACTTGGGTGCCTGAGAGAAGAGAGAAGGAAAGTGAGGGGGAGGAGGAGGCACAACTCCAATGAGGCAGGATTTCCTCCAGGGGGCAGCTTAAGGGAAGACACCCTATTGCATCACACCACAGAGCTCTGCAGGTGCAGAGCACTGCTGACTCCCCGCTGACTTGCAAAAGTTCCTTGGTGTGGGCTTTTTTTGACACGTGTGCAGCAGATCACATGTCTGAAGCAGATCAAGCATGGCCAGAACATCAGCCGCTTGGGCAACACATGCCTGACCAGAAATATGATGACCTGCCATGCAGTCCATTTGCAACAGCACCTGAAATACCCATATCATAGAAAAAGTCAGACTTTTCCTTGCTCCTCATCTGGGATCTCAAACCCTACTATACCTCCAGTCCTCTCAAAAACCTGCACTGAGAGGAATGAAGGTATAGCAATAGGTGCCACAAGTACTTGCAGCAAATCTGCTAGCAGTACACCACCAATTGATTTCAGCAGGCAAATTTCACTACCCCAGTTGCTGAACCATAAAAAGAAATTCTGTCCCAGCCACCCAAATGCTCAGCGTCTAAATGCTAGTCTGACCAAATTGCTAGCACTGCAACTGCTGTCTTTTCAGCTGGTAGACTCTCCCCCTTTTCTGAATTAGTGGAATGTGTTGTACCACAGTGGCAGGTTCCAAAACGGCATTTCTTTTCATGTAAGGCCATTCTGGCTCTCTATCATCATGTGGAAGGCAATGTTTTGGCCTCGTTGGACAGGGCGTTCAGCAGCAAGATTAATATTACCGCTGACTCATGGTCCAGCAGGCATGGGCAGGGAGGTTACCTTTCTTCACAGCACACTAGGTAACTCTGCTGGCAGTTGGGAAGGATAAAGGACAGGGTTTAGTGTTGTTGGAGCTTGTTTTGCCACCACACCTCCAAAAAGCTGGAGGTGATTCTGCCACAGCTCTCTGCTCCACCCCCTCCTCTTCTTCTTCCTCTATGGCCTCTTTTGCAGAATTGTCCTTTGAACCAGCAGTGCTTTGTACGTGTTCAAGGGGCTACACAAGAAGTCAGGCTAAAAGATGCCATGCACTGCTTCAGTTGGTTTGCCTAGGGGACAGAAGCCACACTGGGGCAGAGATTCTGTCAGCTCTGCAGGGGCAGGCTCAGAGGTGGTTTATGCCTCGGCAGCTTGAGCCAGGAATGGTTGTATGTGACAATGGCACTAACCTTCTTTCCACCCTCCAACAGGGACAATTGACCCATGTTCCATGTTTGGCACACATCCTGAATTTGGTGGTGCAGCTTTCTTGAACAGGCACCCACGCCAGAGAAGTCTGCCGGTCATACAATGCCAGTGCTCGGCTAGCTGACATTCAACGGGAATGCAACCTGCCCACCAACCGCCTCATTTGTGACATGCCCATCAGGTGGAACTCAACATTGGCAATACTGCAGCAGCTGCACACACAGCAGAGGGCCATCAATGAGTACCTCTGCGAGTATGGCACCAGGACAGGGTCAGAGGAGCTTGGATTCTTTTCGCCACGCCAATGGCTACTGATCAAGGATGCATGCACTGTCCTGCCACCATTTGAGGAGGCCTAAAGTATGGTGAGCAGTGACAATGCATGCATCAGTGACACTGTCCCTCTAGTCTTCCTGCTGGAGCACACGCTTTGGGGAAATCATGGACAGGGCACTTGAGGCAGAACAGCTTGTGGAAGAGGAGGACTTCCTTTCCTCTCAAGGCCTGCTTTATACATTCCTCCGATAGCATTCCGGCAGGGCTGCCAAACACACAGGAAGAAGAGGATGAGGAGGAGGATTGTGTCAGAATGGATGTAGAGGATAACATGCAGTAGTCTTCAAGGGATGGTTTTCAGTCCCCAGAAACCCAAGAAGTTGTATGTGGCTGGGAGGAGGTAGTTATGGATAATGTCATCCATAGTGACCCAGAGGACTCAGAATCTAATGCCTCTGCAAACTAACGCTGCATGGCCTCCCTGATTCTGCAAAGCCTGCAAAAGGACCCTGGGATTTGTGGTATCAAGGAGAGGGATCATTACTGGCTGGCAACTCTTTTTGATTCATGTTACAAGGGTACAGTTGTAGAACTCATCCTGCCTTCTCAGAGGGAGCAGCGGATGAAACACTTTCAGGAGGCCTTGAGGAAAAGTTTGTTTAACGCCTTATCAGACCCTGGTGCTGGACAACGTGTTTCGGAGGATTTGTTCAGTCAGAGGAAGAGCGGTGGAGAAGGTGGCTGGCTGACCAATGCCTTTAAACAATTATTCAGTCCTCAGCGCCAAGGTCTGATTGGTTCAAGCAACTATTGCTGGCATCTGCATTATATGGTGCAGGAATATCTAGGGGCAAGAGCAGACTTGGAGACCGTTCCAACAGAGTTCCCCTGGGTTACTGGGTCTTGAGGATGGACCGCTGGCCAGAACTAGCTCAATATTCAATCGAGCTACTGGCCTGTCCAGAATCCAGTGTGCTTTCTGAATGCACATTCAGTAATGCTGCAGGGTTTCTAACGGATCAAAGAGTGCGCCTGTCCACAGACTCCATTGATAGATTCACATTTATAAAATGAATCAGTCCTAGATCAGCAGCTATCAAGCCCCTGATGTTGATGTAACAGATTAAATTTGCTATGGATCTGGGATCCCTTAAAGACTGCCTATGCTGCCTATCCTATTCCTCCTGAATCTTGATGATGCTAGCTTCCAACAATATTTTTAGTTTAGGGCACCGCCAACACCCAAGACACAATTTTTCTGCCCCTATTTAACAGGGGCATGTAATTAAAATTTCTTAAATAATATTTAACAGCAGGGCCTGTTCCTGCACCCAACAAGAGTAACTGTGAGGGGTTACAATGTTCTGGCACCACCAAAACCAAAGGCCCAATTTTTCTGCACCTGTTTGACTGGTGCATGTAATTACAATTTTTTAAATAATATTTAACAGCAGGGCCTGTTTCTGCACCCAACAGGAGTAACTATGAGAGGTTACAGTGTTCTGGCACCACAAAACCAAAGGTCCAAATTTTCTGCACCTGTTTGACTTGGGCATGTAATTAAAATTTTTGAAAAAAATATTTAACAGCAGGGCTTGTTCCTGCGCCCAACAAGAGTAACTGTGATACACACGATCGGACTTCATGGCATACTTGGTCCGGCGTACCGGATTTCGTCAGACAGTTCGATCGTGTGTGGGCTCCAGCAGACTTTGTTTTCTCAAAAGTTTGACGGACTTAGATTTGAAACATGTTTCAAATCTTTCCGACGGACTCTGCTTTCTAGCGTACAAACGCTAGAAAGTCTGTGTGCTAGTCCGACGGACCCAAACTGACGCATGCTCTGAAGCAAGTACAAGACGGAAGCGCTCAGCCTGGTAAAGCTAGCCTTTGTATTGAAGCTAGCACATTCCTCTTCTGTGATCTTTTATTACAGCACATTTTTTTTTCTTTATAATGCGAGAAGAAGGAAGTTGTTTTGCTGCTTATATTCACACAGAGTTCTCACAAACTACTTTCTTCATGATTTATCCTCATGCCATGACTAATATGATATTTTTTAAAAGCAAGATCTCCAGAACTATAAAGTAGCAAAATTTTTTTGGACTCATCTTTATTTTTTACAGATTTCAACAATATAGAGTTTACAATGTGTGCTAAATTTTACAAAATGTTTTTTTTAAATTTTTTTGTTTTTGGATTGTGAGTTTCAAGTTACCACAATAACCTTAATATTTTTTATTGTTTTAATGAACCTTAATGAGGTTGGTGTCCCTTGTTAATTAGACATAGGGGGGTTATTTTAAAAAGGCAAAATCATTGTTCACTACAAGTGCAAATTGTACTTGGAATTGCCCTGAAAGAGCATTTGAAAGTGCATTCGCTGTGGATCTGAGGGGCACATGCAAGGAAACCCCCCCCAAAAAAATTCTCTTGCACATGATTGTATGATAAAATCAGCAGAGCTTCCCCTCATTTCAGAGCTTGCTCCAGATTTACAGCGACTGCACTTCCAACAAGTGCACTTGCAGTGCAATTTATCAAGTGCACTTTGCAATAGCACTTTGCACTTGAATTGCAAAATGATTTAGCCTTTTGTAAATAACCCACATATAGTCTTTTTGACCTGTACCTGCCTACTCACAAACCAAATGTCTTTTTTGAATCAAAACACATAGTCTATAATGTAAGGTAATGAAAATATCCATTTATTTTGGTCAAAACAGAAATGAGGAAGGCAACACTGGAGACACTTTTGGAATGTGTGAAGCCTTTTGTCCCCCAGGACACACATCCAGTTAGAGGACAATAAAATTGGTATCTTTCGACTAGGGAGCACAGGGAGCACAGTCAGAAGTCAGACCAGACAGAAGTCAGACAATCACTTTTGACTCTTCCATGGAGCCTTCCCTGCACGCTGCCCTGCAGCCTTCCCTCCACGCTTCGCTGCAGCCTTCCTTGGAGGCTGTGCCTCTGGTGGTGTACTTGGGGCAGGAGGAGGAGTAGCAGGAGGAGTGGCTTCATCTGCTATATACGTTTTTGCTGTAAGCTCCCCTCTCAAGCCCTTGTGATACCCTTGAAAAATCAGACTTTCACAGAGGAGGCGTTGCCCCTTTTCTAGTTCCAGCAATCTGCTGGCCATATAGGTTCCATACGCCTCTTTCGCATTGGGTGGTGTGCTGAGGATTTGGCTGGCTTCGCGAATGAGGGCTAGTGATTCCTCCTCTGTTTGGGTTATCTTTCTGGGCCTTTTGGTGGTAATGCGGAGGGGAGGCACCTGACACTCCGTGAGGCTTCTACTGGTCCCAGCCACGGCCTCCTCCTCTCTCCCACTGGGCAAGGCCTCCTCCTCTATACCTCTGGGCATGGACTCCTCCTGGCTGAGCTCATCCTGGGTCAAAAAAAGGAATATACCGGTAGTTGTAATTTTTTCTTACGCAATCAGACACAATTTTCAGCTCATGACTTGCAAATATAATTCTAAACCAATAGTAAAGGCTATCTTTTTGACCCCACCATTATTCTAGCTGCTCACCAATATCTGAAGTATATTTTTGGACACTACTGTCTAGTGATATGTCTACATAATAATTGTGATGAAGTCATTTTTGGTAAAGCACTTCAAAAATGTTTAGGTTTACATCATTAATCTTTACACAATCCCAAATTCACCAAAAAAGTATACCTGGCTGAAGCTGGGCACATCCACTTCATCAAGGATGAAAGGGCCCAGTTCTTCTTGGGACTCCTCAGCTGGGGTGGAGGGAAGGGTGGAGGTGGAGGGAAGGCTGGAGGGAAGGGTGGAGGTGGAGGGAAGGCTGGAGGGAAGGCTGGAGGGAAGGCTGGAGGGAAGGCTCGAAAGTGATTGCCTTGCTTCTGTCTGGTCATCCAGAAATCACATTTTTTGGTAGTACCACAGCTTGGGGACATAAACCTGGTCTGCTGCTGCTCCTGATCAGCGTGACTTCTGGAATCTACTTGTGTTCCTGCCTGTACATGTTGCGCAAGATACCAATTTTATTGTCCACAAACTTAAGGTCTGCCTGGGGGACTCAAATCTTCACAAATTCCAAAAGTGTGCCCAGTGTTGCCTTCCTTACATCTCTATTAAAATACAATGGGTGCTTGACCTCCCACAGGTTTCTGTTTTCTTGATACAAATCAAGAAAACGTGTCAAAAATTCTTCCTCCTTAAAAGGATTCATTTTTGCTGAAAGACAAGACACAAGCTAAAAACTGTAATGTCAGTCCAAACTCCCAGTATTATATTTGGCTCAATCTAGGGTACACACACACACACCAAACACATTCACCAAACACACACCCACATTTAATCTTACCTTAGTTTCTGACGCTCGCTACTTCCGCTCGGACATACGTAGGCCAGCGTAATAGCTTTATATACACGGCGCATGTGTCATGCTACGCCTGCGTCGCACGCCCCTGACGTTCTTTAGTACGATTTGTCCCCGCCCCTTCACTCTTCATTGCGCAGTGGCAGGATATAGAGAAAGATGGCAGAGAGATTATCTGCAAGTAGCACAGGGGAAAGCCTGGATTGACAACCATCCAGGTCCAAGAGGAGATATAAGGCCACCAACATGGCCTTTGAAGAGATGGTGGAGATGGTGTCCATATTGAGAAGGGAGGACTACGGTGGCAAAAAAGGACTGTACGCCCGACCCAATATGCGGAAGGACAAAATAATGTCCTCAGTTCTCACCGCTCTTGAGCAACAATTTGGCACTAAACGGGCTAAAGAACAATTGAGGAAGTGGTCGTCTGACCTCAAAAGTAGGGAGCTTGAACAATATTGGCGAATAAAGAAGCTGCTTAAAAAAAGTAAGTACTTGTTGTGTGTTCCGAATGAGATACTTAACTTGCATGCTGATCCATATGCTTATCGTTTATACAGCATTGTTCATAAAGACCATTCTTTTGAAAAAACATATGATGCTAAGAAAATGATGTGTTTTTTTCACCATATACGATGGTACAGGGTTTAGACATACATTTAGGTCTTGATAATTTGTCATATTCCAAAAATGTGGTGATGTTGTGTAGATGTGTTTGAAAATATAATGCTTCTTCAATAATGATTCAGTGTAATGTAAGGACAGGACACAGCAGCTGTTTCCACATCTGGACTCACGAGCACTAGTGTACTATGTGACACCCAAGAAAATTTTGGGGGGTAATACACATAGGGGCTCCAGGGGATACTTGAGATCTCTGCATCTGTGAAACTTGCATGAAAATGTGTATTTTTTGACAGTTTTGGGCATAGTGAATTTTAATCCTGTCTTCAAAATTTTTAGTGCCAAAAAATGACAATTGTCCACAACTTCTAACAAACGTTTCATATTCCTTTTTCAAGACTGAAATATCACTGTGTTTTAACTATACCTTTTGTTTAATTATCATAGGGGAGAAAAGACTCAGACAACAGTCCAAGGATCCCAGGACCCCCCCAAGTCACCAGCCTGAAGCTGACATTACCCCAAGCCCCAGCCTAAGACCACGCCCACCCGACGAGCTGGAGGAAGGAGAGGTGGAGGAAGTGTGCGATATTTCCACCCCACCAAGTGAGTGACTGACACCCCAGCTTAAGTTCATCTATTTAGGCGTGCATATTTTACAATAATTTTTTATCCACAAATTTTAGGTGATGTTCTGGTTGTGGAAGGCCAAGCGGCTGAGCCATTTAGCACAGACAGTGCACAAAGACTCATTGGCCAGATAGTGGTGTGGAATGGCCAAATTGATAGAATGCATGACCAAATTGACAGCATGAGAAATCGGCTGGACAGCATGCAACAGGAAATGAAGAACATGATTGATGTTTTGGGCAGAATCTAATAACTTTTTGCCTAAAAACATCAATCATGTTCTTCATTTCATTGTCAAGTTTTATTATTCTAAAATGTTTTAACTTGCTAAATACTATTATGTAAAAATTTTGCAGATGCACACGGTGTGTCATCATGTGCTATCTTCCATCAGGGGATATCAATGTACTTGTTTTGTGTTTGCAACCCCTTCATCAGAATAATGTTAGTTTGTGAGAGGAACAAAGAGATTGCACACACAAAACACG
Organism: Aquarana catesbeiana; assembly: GCF_042186555.1. NCBI lineage: Eukaryota > Metazoa > Chordata > Amphibia > Anura > Ranidae > Aquarana > Aquarana catesbeiana. The sequence continues at coordinate 429,904,575 of NC_133324.1, read as the reverse complement.
TCCATTGCTCCCCCATAATGGGAGATAGCACATGTTGACTTGAACCTTTTTTCACGAGAAATTGTGAGCATCTGCAATTTTTTTATTTTACATGGGTGACATCACCAGCACCGTTATTAACATGTTGAACTATGTAAGTTCCTGTTATTTTTTGTTCTTATGCCCCGTACACACGGTCGGATTTTCCGATGGACAATGTCCGATCGGAGCGTGTTGTCGGAAATTCCGACCGTGTGTGGGCGCCATCGGACATTTTCCATCGGATTTTCCGACACACAAAGTTGGACAGCAGGAGATAAAATTTTCCGACAACAAAATCCGATCGCGTCAATTCCGACCGTGTGTGGCCTGTTCCGACGCACAAAGTGCCACGCATGCTCTGAAGAAATTCCGACACGGGACAGCTCGTTCTGGTAAACTTAGCGTTCGCAATGGATACACCACTTTCGTCACGCTGCAATGTAAAAAATGGTTTAATACAGCGCACTCTCTTCTTCTTTATAATGTGACAAGAATTAAGTGGTTTTGCTGCTCATATTCACACACACTTCTCACAAAGTTTGATTTGTGTTTTTTTAGTGGGATTCCCTCAATATATTGTTATTAGTTGTCACATCTGACAGTTTTATATTTTTTTTATATTTTTTTTTTGGTTTTTAAGCCTTTTTTTTTCTTTAATGTTTGGATTTTTTCCAAGGCTGATCTTTGTTCAATGTTATTTTTATTTTTACTCCAGAATATTTTTGTGTGTGTTTTGTGTGGCAAGTCACCCCAACACCATTGATATCTTTTATTATTTAATCTCCATGAGATTGTTTGTTGTTGGTGTCCCTTGTTCATTTCACATTGTATATTTGCAATGTACCTGAATCCTCACAAACCAACTGTCATTTTTGAAGTAAAACACATAGGAGAGTAGAATTCAAAACAAAAATCCTTTATTAAGGTATCAGAACCAAACAAAGAGGAAGGCAACACTGGATCAACAGCAGAAATTAGTGAAGCCTGGGACCCCCAGGGCAGACATCAATTCTTAAACCTCAAAATTGGTGGCCTGAGGAGTCCATATATAAGGGAGGGCAGTCTGGTCCGGGATTCACAGAGACTCGGATAGCAGCAGATGACATCAGTGTCCCCAGGCTGTGGTACCACAAGAGGCTGCATCTTTTGGCCGACCAGACTGGATCCAGGGCAATCACTCTCTGGTCTTCCTTTCACACTTCCTTCCGGGCTGTGGCTGTGCAGTAGGAGATGTGGCAGGAGGAGGAGTAGGACCTGGAGGAGGAGGAGGACTGGGAGGACCTGGAGGAGGACTGGGAGGACCTGGAGGAGGACTGGGAGGACCTGGAGGAGAGGGAGGAGGAGGAGGAGGACCATCCCAAAGCTGTGTGTGAGGTGTAAGTTGTCCCCCCACACCTTTCTCCAGAGCCTCTGAAATGAGGGCCTGACACCTGGCTTGTTGGCCCTCCTCCATCCTCTGCATTTTATAGGCAATGAATGCCGCAAGGTTCTCCTGCCTGGTGTGTGGTGCTCCCAGGACCTCTGTAGCCCTCCAAAAAAATCTGATAGCCGCCTCCTCTAGGCTACTCCTCCTGCTGCCACTTTCTGTTTTCAGGGTGGGTGGAGGGACCTGCAGATCAGCCACCTCCTGGCTGAGACTTCCCTGTGTATGAAAAAGGGACATGGTTTTAGTTTTTGCATCATCAATCACAATCATAAATTAGTACTCCCAACTAACATCTAGGTAACATCATTGATAGTACAAGCAGAAATATTTAGAGGAATGCTATACCTGGCTCAATCTGGGCTCCTCCACATGTGGCCTGGAAGGCCCAGGTTGGGCGTCAGAAGCCTGAGCCGGGGGGGAAGGAAGTGTGGAAGGAAGACTGGAGAGGGATGGCCTGGGTTCAGTCTGGCCTGCCAGAAAGTGCAGCCTGTCGTAGTACAACATCCTGGGGACATAGATGTCATCTGCTGCTCCGGATCTCTGTGAATCCAGGACTTTCTTGCGCTCCCTCAGATATGTGCTCCTCAGGCAACCAATTAAGATCTTTAAATAAGTGATGTCTGCCGTGGGGATCACCTGCTTCACAATTTCACACAATTGCTCCAGTGCTGCCTTCCTCTTTGCTTGGTTTTTGAAATGGGGGTGGGTAATCTCCCACAGACAGGGCAGCTCCCTTAGCATATCAATGAATAGTGACATGAAGTCAGTATCTCTCATTAAGATATCCATGTTCACTGCAAGACACAACACAAGACAAAGCCTAATGTCAGACAAAACTCTCCTAATCTTGTTACAATATAGTCCTCAATCTAGAAGCAGTATAGGCCCAAGTTTGTCTCTTACCTTCGTTCTTGCGATCGGCGCGTCCAATGCTCCTTCCTCCGCTCACAGATCGTACGTAATACGCACGCGTGTTACGCATTATAGACACTGCGCATGTGTGTAACTCCGCCCGCCCCTGACGTTCTTTCTATTCTATTCCCCGCCCCTTTTCGTTCGGCGCAGTGGGGGAAGAGCATGATGGCGGAGTCACACCAGGTGCGTGCTAATTGTAGCAATGAGGAGGAGGAGGAAAGCCCGGATCCAGGCACGTCCCGATCCAGAAGGAGACGTTTTAAGGCCACAAATATGTCGTTTGGGGAGATGTTGGAGATGGTCGACATCATGAAGAAGTCCGACTATGATGGCAAATATGGGCCTTACCCCAACCCGAACATCCGAAAGGCCAAGATCATGGCGAAAGTGGTCAGGAGTCTCGAGCGGAATTTCGGGGTCCGAAGATCAAAAGATCAGCTCAGGAAGCGGTGGTCGGACCTGAAGTTGAGAGAGCCGGAGCAGTACCGAAAGATCCGGAGAGTGCTGCAAAAAAGTAAGTAGTTGTGCTGTGTTTATATTCTTTCTGGCTTTATTCCGTTCGTTCTGCTCCAATATGCTTTTATTAATTGTAACGTTTAAAAAAGGTCAACTTTAATGTTCATGGGCCCATTATTCGTTCGTATCAAACATTTTTCGTTCGGCCTCTAGAACACCATTGTTTAGGCCATATGCATTTTCCCACATTTTTTTGGGGCCTACTTGGATGCCAAATATTTGTTTAGGTAGATGGGCTTGTTACTAGAATGAAATGCAAACTAGATTGTGTGTAAGGAGAGGACACTGAGCAGCTGTTTTCACATCTGGACACTGGAGCACTAGTGTGGGACACAAGAACACCATTTTTATTAGGGGGGGCACACAGGTGCTCCAGTGTATACTATAGGGGGGGTTACATGTGTGAAGCTTGTACCAAACAGGTAAAGTATTGCAGCTTGACAAAGGGCAATAAAAAAAAGACATCTTTGAACTCGGCTAAAATAGACAATTGTACCCCACTTCCAAGCAATGTTTCCTATTTCTATAGTTCTGCCATCAAATATCTCTGTGCTAAGTATACCATTTTTGTTTTACATAGGGGAGAAAAGACTCGGACACCCCTCATCCCAGGAGAACACAGACCCCCCCCCCTCTGGAAGAAGGGGAACTACCCCAAACCCAAGATGCTGAGCAGGAGGAAGAAGAAGATGTAGTGGAGATTGGCACCACAAGAGGTGAGTGTCTGCGACCACAGACTCAGGTAAAAGAGATGGCTGGTGGCAGATTTTTGAGACCTTTTTTTTTGTTCTTTATCTCTTTTTAGGTGATCGTGATGTTGTGGATCCAGAACGCTTTACTTCTGAAAGTGCCCAGATACTGATAGGGGAGATCATGGGGTGTAATCTCCAATTGCAAAACATCCAGCAACAAATACGTGATGTTATTACAAAAAATAACATCATTGATGTTTTGGGGCGAATTTAAACCCCACAAAATGACCGGTTTTCAGTATTTTCAATTTTAACAATGTTTTTAAAAGCCAAATTTGGAGGATGCACACAGTGTGCCAACATGTGCTATCTGCCATCACGGGAGATCAATGGACGCGTTTTGGGGGGGCAACCCCTTCCTCAATTATAAAGTAGCGTTGAGGAAGGGCTTGCTCCCCCAAAACACGTCCCTTGATCCCCCCTGATGGCAGATAGCACATGTTGACATTCGTAAATTGGTGTGCATCTTCCAAATTTGGCTTTTCCAGGGGTGAGTTCCCCCCATCTGAACGCTATATCAAACCCAGTTCCTAAATACTGATGTCTGATATAGCCTTCAGGTTTTACCTAATGTGAACTTTGTAAGTTCTAGTTTTTTGGCTTTCTTGTTGGTTTTACACAGGCCTGTTTTATCTGAAATGGATATTTTGATTATTCATAATGCTACTGCAAACATTTTATACTACAAACATGTTGGTTTGTTTTAAAAACCTTTGGTAAATGCACATTTTGATTGTGCAGGTATAAAAAAGTGCCTTACTCAAGAATGTGTGGATTATTGTCTCAACACTACAACAACACTTTTGGGGTGATGTAATTGTTGTTTTATGCACAAATGGGGGTTATTTCCTAAGGGCAAATACACTTTGCACTACAAGTGCAGGTTCAGTGCAGTTGCAAGTGCACTTGAAGTGAAATGTGTTTTTGCATTTAGGAAGTACCAGCCAACACTGTTTTTTATAAGGTTACCCAATCACGACATTTTCTGCACTCAACACATTTCTGTCAGGGTCAGCTAAAACAAACACAAGCAGTAAATGTCCACCAAGAATTGCTTTTGGTTGTTTTTTATTTAAAAAAGGTGTCACATATTGTCTGGCATATTGATAGCCCCCCTACCCACAAAGAACTCCAGGTATCGTAACCGGACATCACGGGCATTCAGGGAGGGCAAGCCAGGACGGCCGCTTTCAAGTGCCGTCATTGTGGAAGTATTTGGGATTCCGGCCTCAGGCCCAACTGAGCCAGCATAGTTGGCTGAATGTTTTCTTAAAAAAAAATGGGGACAAGCTGCTTTGGGGGCAAGTGGCTTGGTATGGTTCAGGAGGGGGGCTGCTCGCTCATCCCTTTCTTGGCCTGCCGGGCTGCTTGCTCGGATAAGGGTCTGGTATGGATTTTGAGGGAGACCCCACACCATTTTTTTTAAATTTTGGCGTGAAGTTCCCCTTAAAATCTATACCAGACCCAAAGGGCCTGGTATTGATTTTGGAGGGGGGGACCCCCACACTGTTTTTTTTTTTTTAATTTGCTGTGGTGTTCCCCTTAATATCCATACCAGACTCAAAGGGCCTGGTATGGACTGGTGGGGGAGAACCCACGCCGATTTTTTCATTGATTTTTATCTATATTGCCCGGATCCGGCAATACATTACAGCCGTGAGCAATTTTAAATTACATTTTTTCCTTTCAAAATGTAATTTTGCTGCGGCACAGTAAAACACATGAGAAAGATGCACCACTTGACGGGCAGACTAAGGGGACCCCACAGGCATGATATTTAAAGGAATATTTAATTTTTATTGTTTCACTTTAAGCATTATTAAAATCACTGCTCCTGAATAAACGGCAGTTTTAAAAACGTTTTTTTGCCTTTATACATGTCCCCTGGGGCAGTACCCGGGTCCTCAAACACTTTTTATGGCAATAACTTGCATATAAGCCTTTAAAATTCTCACATTCTTGTCCCATAGACTTTAACAGTGTTTGTATGTTCACACAAATTTTTTGTCTGTTCGCATGTTCTGGTGCAAACCGACCCGGGGGTGTTTGACTCATTCCTAACTGATAATATGGCATGCAATTGTATTGTTTTAATTTATGTGATACATTTTATAATAACATAAATGTTAAACCAGACTTACCAGGAAAATAATGTATGCCCTAACTGAGAGTGCACATTTGATTGATAAATAATGAATTAAACCAAATCTGAAAATAATTTCCTTTCTAAAATCCAACTCTTCTGAGATTGTGCCGTTAAGTGGACTTGTTATACCCACCATTGTTTCTGCTCTCTACTGATCATATCAGGAGGTTAATATTATCAAGTGCAGCAAAAAGTGATAATCTTATCTACAGGAACTGAATATATTGTAGCTATTATTTTTGCAATGCATTTAAATAAAATTGAAAAACTGATCTCGTTTGTTTTTTTACTTGTTTTCCAGTTTGATGCTGAGCAAGCTTTCAGCAAGCAAAGATAGAGAACTAAGCGATAATACATCTGACAGCATTTTATTTTGCAGGTATCTAATTTGATTGATAAAGTTACATCTAGTAGCTGCATTAAAAAATATTTTTTTATATTGTGTTATGTGTCGTGTGATATCTGGCCTTTTTTAAAAATAAATTACCCAAATTTTCATAATAATGGCTAGTTTTCTCATGGAGACAACAGTCAACTATGCCTGTATAATGTGTATTGACACAGCCACTTGCAGGCTACAGTGGGAAAACTGTATGAGAGGGTAACAATGCAGAAAAATCATTCAGGGGTCAGACAGCGTGCAAGCCGCTGATCTTTACATGAAGACTTGTTCCTGAAGCGCTGGCCACATCCTAGCAGGATTTAAGTGCAATAGGCAAGAGAGGCTTGCCTTCTGGGAAGCTGTGGGAGGAAGTTGGCCTGCTGTAGAGCCCTGATTACGTGGGCTCTAGGAGGTCAGGAGGTGATCTGCCTGTGTGGAGCCATCCATAGGCTTTCTAAACATGATGTGATGAACATAAAAAGAACATTAGGTCAAAATAAATGTGAGTTTCTTTACAATTAATGTGAGTTAAATTATTTGTTGGTAATGCAAAACTGCCTCTTCACATTACTGTTAATGCGCATTGAAGTGAGTTGCGTTATGGCAGCCTATTAATTTTGAATGGTTGGCAGCACACTTCAATGCACTAATAATCATAATTTATTTTTTAACACAAAAACAGCAATGCCCAGTATGTGCACTGTGTATGGGCGCATTGCCAGTATTGCAACAGAACATCAGGAAAGCCATTCGGAATTAATGTTATAGCATGTCATGTGTTAGTGTACATTTTCAGTAACATGTTGTCAGACGTGCATTTTACTGCATGTTAATGCAGAACAAAATTTTTTAATACTAAACTATTATGTGGCCTTCTGGACATGCTGCAAGCTATAATCAAGGCCCACTATATATGCATACTTGCCAACAGTCCCAATTTTTCTGGTCATACTGGTCAGTATAGGAATCAGGTAGGTCAGTGTAGTGGACAGGTAGGTAAGTGTAATGGTCAGTCTAGGAATCATGTAGGTCAGTGTAGAGGTCAGTATAGGAATCAGGTAGGTCAGTGTAGGAATCAGGCTGGTAAGTACTATTGTAGGAAGGGAAGGTACTCAGGGAGTGCTAAAAATCTGTAGGTTGGGGGTGCAAATTTTATTGCCTTTCACCGGGCGCTGAAAACCCATGCTACGCCACTGCTGCTGGGGGCACCCAATGTAAGGACAGACTCTGCTGGGGGCACCTGATGCAAGGAGGGACTCTGCTGGGGGCATCTGATGCAAGGAGGGACTCTGCTGGGGGCACCTGATGCAAGGAGGGACTCTGCTGGGGGCACCTAATGCAAGGACGGACACTACTGGGGACACCTGATGCAAGGACGGACTCTGCTGGGGACACCTGATGCAAGGGCGGATTCTGCTGGTGGCAGGCGACGTGGCAGGTGACACACTCAGGGGTCCCACATATTCTGCATTATGGTGAGTTTTGATTTAATTTTATATTACAATGTAATAATAGAAATAATGCGCTTCAATCATCCTGACACCATAACAACCATGGTGCTGGGTTGATTGAAGCACTGACACCAGGTGTTTGGAGTATCTTTATCTGCTGATTGTTAAACTCTAGAATACACATTTCTATTGTGGTGTAGGATCTGGGGCTGCTGTCCCTCCATCCCTCTCCCTCTCCCCCCTTTCCCCCTTTCCCTCTCCATCCCTCATTCATCTCAGACTCTAACCACACCCCCTTTGAGCCACGCCCATTTAAGCCACACCCACTATTCACACAACCCACACCCATTTTTCAGAGCTACGTGTGCCACAGTTTTATTTTTCTTTAAGCCACGCCTACAAATGCATGCCCCGCACCCTAATTATAATGTGACTCCACCTACAGCCAAAAAAGTGTCCTAACATTTTTTTTTACAATGTCGGCAACTATGTATAAGCTGTGAAACCTATGCTCCACACGCCCTTCCCTGATGTTTCACAGTTGGTTCAGAAAGTTGCCAGGCCATGAGACAGTTCACATGCGTGGCTAACTGACCTAGCCAATTGATGTATTTATGTTCATGTTTATTTGCATTTTCCTTTTGATAAAGTTAAGATTAACACAAGGGGGCAAAATAATGTTAACCAGCCGTGAACACTGGACATCCTACACAAGTCCAAAAGTTAAATGAAGTACACAGGGTATGTGTAGCATGTCTGGTCTTTCTACCTCTCTGCAGCTCCCCCCTCACACTTGCCAGCAGTTCCTTACTGTCAAAATTACAGTCAGATATTGCTATATTTTTCACTACACTATATGCAGTCTTAATAAAGTGCAAAAAACACCCAAACTGAACAAAATTCAAAGTTCCCAAAACAATGTGAACATAAGAAAAATATTATTAGTTTTTTTTCTTTTTTACCTTATCTATCTTTTTTTTATGTATTCAATACACTCATGTATAACACTTTTCACTACTTAATTGTCACGTACCTGGTCGGAGGCCGAAGTGCTGAGAGGGCTTTCCTTATGGCTGAGTGCAGGGCACCCCTAAAGATAGTGACAGGGAGTGCTATCACCAAAGAAGCAGGGGTTTCCAACTGCAATAGGCTGAGTAATGAGAAGTCTGCTGGATGACAGCTGGACGAGCAGGATGCACTGCTAGACAGGGGTCCCTCAGATGTACCAGGAGAGACTTGGCTGAAGGGAGAGCCAGGAGCAGGGTCAAAAGCAAGGCCAGTATTCATACACTGAATATTTTTGCCTGAATTCACACCTGAACCAGACCCAAGCACAGGACCGTTTTGCAAACCTCTCCGTGGCTGCCCCAGACCTGTGTGAACCAGCTCCATTTAGAGCTGGTCCCACTACCCTGTCATGCAAATTGGATGCAGGGAAACCCGCATCTAATTCGCATATATGTGAGCCCGGCCTTACTGTTTAAATAATTTAATAAAATGAACAATAAAAGCATTCAATTCACATTTTCAGTGCTATATTAGCATGCCATATATTACTCTTAAGATCTCTACCTCACGTTTTCATACACAGTAACACATTTTTTTTAAATCAGTTATTTCAGCCCCCTTTGCATGCCATGTCCATCATCTTCAAGGAACCTACCCACAGACTTTCTCCAAACAAGGCACTGCCAAGAGGAATGCAGAAGTGAGTGCTCTTGGAGCAGATGGCGTTATTACTGGACCATGACATAGCTGTGTCAAGCTAACCTTCATATTCAGCAGTTTAATTCAAAACTGATTGTAGCCACAATTCAGCACAGTGGGCACTTAAATTTCAGCCATTACTGTATCTAGAAAAAGTTATGTTTTAAACTTTAAAATCATTGGAATTTATCTGTAACAGCATGTATTGTTTTGTGGGTTCCAATTTCTCAGGGTCAATAAAAATATTAATTATTATAAAATATATAGTTTTATCAAACCTTTCTAACTAAACTTTCAAACAACTTTCTATATAATATTGTTTAAATAATCTGCCAGAATTCCAACCAGGCATAAAACTTTGATGATTCAATGTGACCTGGCAAATATTATGAAATATTGCAGCCAGGTGGCAGGAGGTTTACCTTTTTTTCATTTTCATGTAGTAAGTTGCATAAACCTGCAAGCTATACTTACTCAGTTTGTATTTAGCTGATTTATTATCAGCTTTATGGTTCTTTTACCAATGTTAAAAAATGCTAACCCAGCTTACTGAATATTACTAAGGGTGAATGAGTAAAGACGGGGCTAGCATAATAATGGGTATAATTTTAAGATTCCAGTATGCATCTGGGAGCACTCTTACCTATTACCGTCCGAATAAGTCCCAGACCCTTCATACTGAATGCAATTGTTTTCTCAAGTATGTTCATAATACAGATATATAATTTATAAATATAATTTCAGATTACCTTATATCTATGAGAGGCGTATTCACTAATTTGAAGCATTTCTCATGTGTCAGGTTTGTGAAGTTTACAATGTACCGTTTTTACTGACACTGAAGTTTTGATTGAATTTTGTGATCATCCTGGAAGTTGTAATTGTAGTGTTTAGCAGTTATCCTACATCCTACTAAGTATCCCCTTATCCCTGTTGCTGGCTTGCCATTACAATCCATAATGACTTTATGCTTATGCAGTTTGTCCATGTTTGTCATATGCTGCCATTAAGTTTGAGGCTAATCTTTTCAACAATTTTAATTTTTTTGAATTTCTTTGGACCAATGCACCTGCGATTTTTGGTCTACTTTGGAATTCTTCGGCTACCTGGACTTGCTTTGAAATGCAATAGACATACCAGTTTTTATAGGTGATGTGATTGCAAACTGTCTGTCATCCTTATATTCCTCACCTGTGCAGTTGCATTTGTGATTTAGTTAGCACACAGTTAAAGTGTATGACCTAACAATAAGCTTCTCTTCCTTGGTCCCTTGTGGCCTGTAAAATATTGAAAGCATTTTGTTTTATTTGAGAAGTTAATGTTTGAGAAGTTCAAAACCTTCTTGCTGGAAATATTGTGCTCTGTCAGGAAACCCATACTCTTACAGCTAATGTATGTACACATAAAAAAAATTAAAAAGCAATACTGCGCAAAAGGTAAGAGTCAATATAGACGAGCTGTGGAAAATATCATGTATAGGATAATATACATCAAAATCACAAAAATAAACCCCATGCCGTGCTGAAAACATGATAAATATAACAAATGGTGATAAAAACAGTGATATAAATAAAAAACTGATAATGAATAAATTGGTGATAAATAAATATATTAATAAAAAGTTCATTCTAAATATTGTGAAAGGAACCAGCCATTGAGCACATGTTGTTAATTAAAGTGATAAGTGATGAAGCAGCGCTAAATACATCTTGAAAATTAATAATAATAAAGTACTAGTACTGTTCCTGAGTAACTCTGAACCAATCTCAACAATATAAAGTGCTAATAATAAAGTGCTAGTAACAATATAAATTCATTAATGCGCAAATAGATGCAATAATGGTGACACCAAATAATAAAGTTCATAAAACTGACTGATGGATCTTCAAATGCTAAGCAAATAGTTTCTATAATGGTAAGTACATCAAGGAAAGGAAAGATTTCTAATGCACATAATGACTTGTAGGAATCCTTCTCCAATCCACACCCTGTATGTGCTCGCCTCTCACCTCAAGGAAAGACCCCAGATGGGTCTAGTAGTGCATCAAATGATCAAGAGATGTCTGTATCCTCCTTCTTGGGTCTTATGCAGCGTACACACGAGCTGACTTTTCAACCGGACTGGTCCAACGGACCGAGTCTGGCGGACAATCCGATCGTGTGTGGGCTTCATCGGACCTTCAGCGGACTTTTCCAGTCGAAAATCTGACAGACTTTAGATTTGAAACATGCTTCAAATCTTTCCGACAGACTCGAGTCCGGTCGAAAAATTTGCTCGTCTGTATGCTAGTCCAACAGACGAAAACCCACGTTAGGACAGCTATTGGCTACTGGCTATCAACTTCCCTATTTTAGTCCAGTCGTACATCATCACGTACAAATCCGTCGGACTTTGGTGTGATTGTGTGTAGGCAAGTCTGTTTGCTCCAAAGTCTGTTGGAAGTCCGGTCGAAAAGTCCGCCCGTGTGTACGCGGCCTTAAACAGATGATCACAGCAGTCTCCAGGCGTTTTATTTAAAAAATATAGGCATACTGTAACACTTTAAAAGTGGCCAAAATGCCATCAGAAAAAAAAACGTGCCAAACACAGAAAACTTCCGGTAACGGCCATAACCAGAAGTGACGTCACTAAGCTCCTCCCTACGTGTTACGTCACACCACACGTGACTTTGTCATAGGTATGGTTACTAAGTGACCGCGTGGGGTTTAAAAACTAATAGTGATAATGGAAACAGCATAATTAATGATAATAAAGATAAAGATATAAGAAAATAGATAAAGCATACCAGAGACCTTTTTTACAACAAAAGATTGAAGAAGTAGTAAATATAGAAAGAGAGAATTTATTAAAGAATAAAGAAAAAGAAGAATCCTACTATGAAAAAATTCCATTGATTTTTGACTATAACATACAATTCAAGAAACTAGAATCAATCAATGGAAAATCTTGTTAGCTGATCGTCATCTTACCCAAATACTACCCCCATTCCCCAGTTTTACATACAGAAGGCCCCCTACATTTAGAGACCTAATAGCTAAAAATGTTCTGGACCCTCCATCAGGGAAGGTGTTTACCTTCTTTGAGGGAAAAGGCTTTTACCCTTACAAGAATTGCTATGCTTGCCAACACACCACATTCAGAAAAAAGAAAAAAGAAGAGTTTAGTTCTACAGTTACAAGAAGGAAATACAATATTAGAGATTTTATGCCATGTAAAACAGAAGGGGTGGTCTATGTTCTGGAGTGTCTGTGTCACTTCCAGTACATAGGCAGAACAAAAAGACCCCTCTGGAAAAGATTAAGGGAACATGTCCAAAATATTAAGTCAGGTTACCCAAAGCATAGTGTATCCAGACACTATGCAGAATGTCATGACAAAGACCCTAGCTCCCTATCCTTTTGGGGTGTTGAAAAATACAAACCTCGGGGGGGGGGGCAGGAGGCGGAGCCTAGCGGAGCAGACATGCATTGTTAGAGCTCCACACCGCTGAGGAGAGAAGAGAAGGACAAAGCGGAGCCTGCAGGCTCAAAAGGTATCCATTTGAACCTTTTTGCCCCTGGGAACAAACTGTGAAAGTTTGGGCAGGAAATATGGTACTGGGAGGAAACCGTGGCAGAAATAAAAATCACCTCACAAAGAGCTCACAGGCACTCACTGCAGCTGAAGCAGCTCCAGTCACCTCACAAGATACAGCATCAGGGCGCTCTCACAGACAGAAAATGTCACAGCAAGACTCTCCATTTGAGTCAGATACAGAACAAATCCTCTCACAAACTTCTCCACAAGCCTCCTCAGCATCCCCAGTAATATTATTACAATTTGAAAAGATGCTTCATAAGGCTTTAAAACAAACCTCAGACCAAATAACAAAAAGCCTAACCAAAGAAATAAGAGAGCTGGGAAACCGCACCGCAGCCCTAGAAATAAAAATGGATGAAATTGAAATTACAACCCAAGAAAATATAACAGAATTGGAACAATTAAAAAAAGAGAATTTAATACTTCAAACTAAGCTCGAAGATTACGAAAATAGAGCCAGACGTTCAAACTTGCGCATAAGGGGAATACCTGAAACTGTGACAGACCTGCAATCTACTATTACTGCTCTATTACAAGAACTAAAGCCAGATATCCCTATTGAACGTTTAGAACTGGACAGAGTACACAGAGCCCTCACAGCCAAAAAGAAAGATGGACCCCCACGTGATATAATCACAAAATTTCATTATTACAGAACGAAAGAACAAATACTAATTGCTGCAAGAGAAAAAAAGGAACTTAATTTTCAAGGACACAATTACCAAATTTTTGCTGACCTATCCCAACTTACTATTACTAAAAGACGATCCATGAAACCCCAACTAATGGAACTGCAACGCCACAACATTATGTATCAATGGGGCTTCCCCTTTTCAGTCAGATTTAACTACCAAGGTACAATTTACAGAAGCAGATCAGCAGATGAACTACAACAAACCCTTTTAAAATTAAATCTGACAGATCCCACACGCAGAAGAATGGCATCATCTTCACCTTCAGGCAGCACCCAGAAAATTTCAGAACAAAATGGGAATCATCATTCTCACAAAAGAGGCCGTTATGCCACATCATCCATGGACCAAGAAGATTCAATGGACTGACATCCTAATTCCTGATATCTCTTCATTTATTATACTAAGAGATGGTTCTCTATAAAAAACCTATATTTATAACTGAATGTAACTGCATTCTGATAGTCACACACTGTGTGGGATCATGTTACATTCCAGTTATATTTCTTATTACTTCTGATTCATATAGCCTTAGAATATATAAGTGAAATAAGGAAATTCTTGTTCAGTTATATATTATCTAACAATAGATTTATTACTTTTTAGGACAAATATGTTCAATAATCCAGAAGTAATGGAAGCTTTTTCTTTCTTTTCTTAAAACAAATATATTATTACCTAACTAGTTCCTAGAATTATGTTTTTGTTTATTCTAATCTGAAGCAATACAACCTCAATTTTATGAGTTAACATATCTAAACAGTTACATATGAATAAAATATGTAATTGTTTACTCTAAAAGGGTTAAAATCCCAAAATAATTCAAACTATCTTCATCAATACCAAAGTTATTAACAGTACCTTTCTAACTGAATTATTTAGCCTAGGGCAAGACTAACCATATACAACCACCCTGGAATAAATAATTTCAACAAAAACTATATTCTGCACTCCAATTAATGAAACATCATTTTGATGTCTTTTGACATAGCACTTCTCTCCTGTAAGCGGAAGATCCGTGTACCCCCATTAGCCCTCCTCATTCTCCCAACCATATTATGTGGGAGTGTGACGAAGGCACTTATTCCCCTGAGAGAGATATTTATTCTCTTTCACGGGTAAATTGTGATTACTTGCAAAAAATAATTTATACAATGTATCATCTAATCTCATATGTTTTTTGTTTACTCTTTACTCCAGAATTAACTGGTTTCTTTTCTATCTATTCATCTCTTCAGTCCACACAGGTTGATCTGCGCAGTCAGCTCTGCATAACAAAAAGTAAGTCAAAACTATTTGATCTATTGCCATGGCACCACTGAATATACTTTTCCTGAATGTTCAGGGAATAAATGTCCCTCAAAAAAGGACCAAAGCCTTCCGTACTTTCCATAACAAGAAGGCTCACATAGTATGCCTCCAAGAAACACACTTCACCAAAGATTCTACTCCAAAATATATTTCTCCTTTTTATCAACAAATTTACACGGCTTCTGCCTGTACCAAGCAAAGGGGAACTCTAATTGCATTTCACCGATCCACACCATTCACCTTATCATCAGAAATTAAAGACCCAGAAGGTAGATACCTGATACTCATGGGTTATATAATGGATACAGCAATCACAGTGATTTCTACTACGCTCCTAACAAACAACCTACACCATTCCTCTCACATATATTACAAGTGATTAATACACACAAAATAGGAACAGTGATAATGTGTGGGGATTCGAACCAGGTCCTCCTCCCATTTCTAGATAAATCACCTTTTACACCATCCAAAATAACCTCTAGATTACCTTTTTCTCAACTTCTTTCCAAATGCAATCTGGTAGATTCGTGGAGAGAAAGTAACCCAATGAAAAAGAAATTCACTTATTTCTCGCACCCTCATCAAACCTTCACCAGAATAGATCATATTTTTCTAACAATAGGAATGATACCAGAAATTATTGCATCAGATATAATTCCGATTCCGTGGTCTGACCATAATGCAGTATACACTACTATAGCCTCAGCCATACCAAAAGCGCATGACCCAACGTGGTACTTACCGGACATAATGCTCAAACACCCACTACATCAGATGGCCATTGAACAAGCTTTAAAGGAATACATATCAATTAATAATACAACAGACATCTCCCCAATAACACTGTGGGAAGCTCATAAGCCTGTCTTGCGTGGTACAATACAAAGACAAATGGCACTATTTAAACGGGAACGCAAAAATCTAGCAAAAAAACTAGAACTCAATTTTAATGCAGCCTACATATCATTTCAAGATAATCCATCTCAGAGTACAAAATCTCATCTGGAAAAATCTAGATTGGAATATGATCTATTTCTCACTGAGTCAGTTGATAAGTCCCTCAAACGCTCCAAACACAATTTCTACATGAATACAAACAAACCAGGTACATATTTGGCTCGGGCATTAAATTCAACTAACAAATCTTTCAAACCAATACGTTTGAAATTATCAAAAAATGTTTACACTTGTAATCCAGTTAAAATAGTCCATAAATTTCACTCACATCTCGCAACTTTATACAAGACAAACAATGAATTTAATCCTACAGAGGCTGAATCCTTCTTCTCAAAAATAACCTTACCTGAGTTATCTCAGAATCAAAAAAGCAGTTTGGATGAGCCTATAACTATAGATGAAGTTGCTAACGCCATAAAAGACCTAAAACTTAACAAAAGACCAGGCCCAGACGGCTACTCGGCTTTATACTATAAAACATTCTCAGAAATACTCTCTCCCATTCTCACTGAAACTTTTAACAAACTTCTAGATGGACATTCTTTTCGGCAAGAAACACTAATGGCAATTGTTTGTATGATCCCAAAACCCCTTTCTGATGATACTTCCTGTGTGAATTATCGGCCTATCTCTCTGTTAAACCTCGATATTAAATTATTAGCAAAAATAATAGCAAAACGCCTTAATAACATTATAGGAAAATTAATACATAGAGATCAAGTAGGCTTCATGCCAAATAGACAGGCAGGCGATAATATACGCAGGGCAGTGTTATTGGCACATATTGCTAAAAAACGGAAAATCCCTTTATGTTTTCTATCTCTCGATATTAAGAGGGCATTTGACACAGTATCCTGGCAATATATGCAATATTCATTACAAAAATGGGGTTTTGGACCCCACTTTTTAACATGGATCAAAGCATTATATAATAAACCCAAAGCCTATATAAAATATGCTGGATACAAATCTGAAGCCTTTAATATCGAAAGAGGTACCCGACAGGGTTGCCCATTATCTCCCTTATTATTTGCCCTTATACTCGAACCCATGGCCCAATACATCAGAACAAACCAAACTATAACTGGCATTGAAGTAGGAGGTATTACACACAAATTATGTATATTTGCAGACAATATATTACTTTTTCTATCATCACCACAGGTCTCTGGTCCTAACTTAATACCAGCTCTTGATGGATTTGCAGCCCTATCCGGCCTTATGATTAATCCTAAGAAATGCCTAATGCTTAATATTTCACTCACAAACATGGAATTGATCCCGGCTAGGGCTGCACTCCCATTCACATGGGCAGAAAAATCAATCCCATATATTGGAATTCATTTAACAGCATCTCATTCTGACTTATTCTCAACCAATTATCCTCCTGTATTAAGACAGATCACAAATCTAATAAAACAATGGTCGCAACTTCCTTTATCCTGGATAGGGAAGATTAATGCAATCAAAATGACTATTCTACCCAAATTGCTTTATCTATTCAGAGTCCTCCCTATTCCAATTCCTTCCTATTTTTTGAGAATAGTACAAAAAAGAGCAACTTCGTTTATATGGGGCTCTTCTAAACCACGTATACCTATACACACACTACATCTTCCCAAAAATAAAGGAGGCCTGGGATACCCTAATTTTACTAACTACTACAGAGCAGCACATTTGGCCAGTCTGTCCAAATACCATGCAAAACAGGAAATCCCATTATGGGTATTTATAGAGGCTTCAGAAAATGACCCTCTATTAATATCAAATTTATTATGGCTTGATCCTAAAGACCGCTTTAAAATTCATAATCCCATAACTAAACACTTCTTATCTCTCTGGGATAAACTAAAAACCAAATATCAGTTACAATCTCCACACAATCCTCTCCTTTCTTTTATCAGAAATCCGGCCTTTTATCCAGCATGGATCTACCCAAATTCTTTTAAAGCTTGGACAACATCAGGCATTCAGACACTAAATGACTTCATAGCATCTAAATCATTCCTTTCATTCCCATCGCTTAGAGAAAAATATGATCTACCAAACTCTGAGATATTTAGATATCTCCAATTCAAAAATTTCTATACACCATTCCTAAAGGGGGATACACCATTATCCCAATTATCCATTTTTGAATCAATCTGTACAAAAGATCCATTTGCTAAAGGTACAATTTCATCACTTTATAATCAATTATATGGAGTAGCAAATCTTAATAGACCCTCTTACGTTCAGAGGTGGGAGGAGGACCTGGGACGAACTTTAGAAGACACGGACTGGTCTAACATATGGCTCACATCTAAGTCATCTTCACCCAACATCTTAGCACTGGAGACAAATTATAAAGTCCTAACTCGCTGGTACCTTGTACCCGCTAGAGTGGCAAAATATTCACCTAATAACTCAGCTCTTTGTTTTCGAGGATGCCCAGAAATAGGCACATATTTACACATATGGTGGACGTGCCCAGTAATCCAAACCTTCTGGAAGGAAGTCTTCGTGATTGCATCTAAAATATTTAAAAAAATAATACAACCAGATCCATATTTAACTTTACTTAATCTAAAACCGGAATGGTTAACACTCTCTCAATTCAAACTTATGATCCAACTAATAACGGCTGCAAAACAAACAGTGGCCAAGGCATGGAAATCTCCTACATTGGTACTAGCAGAAACAATTCACAGAATGAATAATACAATGTCCCATGCTAAGATGGTAGCCATCGATCAAAATCAAATTCCAAAATTTGAAAAACTTTGGCATCCTTGGATAAAACAACAGTTCCTGTCAAACTTCAATGACTCTGTCCTGTTGCCATGGTAACAGATTAAATGACTTACAGAGACACCCATTCTAAGGCTTCAAAGAGAACTAAAAAGAATAATAAACTGACGAGCGGGACAACCTTGTGGACCATACCTCTACCTTTCAACCCTTTTTCTTCTTTTTCTTTCCTTTTCTCCACCTTACGATTAAAGCTCATTATCAGAATTTATTTGACCTATATACACTCTACTTGTAAACAATATGTATAGTAGGTATAAATCATTTAAATACCTACAAAAGTAACTAAGGAAATGTCATATATCTTTAATTTAGGTTTACGTAAACCCAATGTTTAATATTTGAAATTTCATGATATTTACCTACATAAACCCTACTGTAAAACAATGAGCTTACTTTATAGATCCTTGTAAACTTACTTTATGTATCTTTATAACATTGTATACTCAATAAACTTCTTTTGACAAGGAAAAATACAAACCTCATCGGAGGGGAAGCAATAAAATTATTACTCTTAGCAAAGCAGAATCTCGCTGGATTTTTGAAATGCAATCTTTTGCCCCCCTAGGTCTTAATATTGAGTACGATTTGAATTGTTTTATTTCCAATTATTAATGTTTTAGCTTTATTTATCTTGGATTAGAACTTGTGATGTTGATATTGATGAATGTGAAGTAAATACATTTTTTTTTCTTATTTCTTTTATTTCATAATTTTATTTTTACTATCATCTTTTTATTTTAATTTCACTTTTATTATTATCTTTTCATTTCTATTTTTCATTCTCATTTTCATATCTATTTATTTTCATCTCTACTTTTCCATTTACTTTTACTTAAATGTATTTTTTTTATGTCTTCATTTGTGTTTCACATTCCTTATCTTTCTGTTTTTAGAGTTTTGTTTTTACTCTTATTATTGCTGGTCTTTCGACCTTTTATATGCTATTATTTCTTATATGTGAGCAGATTAGTGAGAGCCAAGCTTATGGATTTGTCCTTTATCTCTCCTATTTTGTTAACTCATTGACAAGCACCTTACTCATTAATTATGCTGTTTTCATTATCACTATTAGTATTTAAACCCCACCCAGTCACTTAGTATCCATACCCTTGACAAAGTCACGTCTGGTGTGATGTAATGCGTAGGGAGAAGCTCAATGATGTCACTTCCGGTTACGGCCATTACCGGAAGTTTTCTGTGTTTGGCACATGTTTTTTTGATAGTGGCATTTTGGCTATTTTTAAACTGTTATGCCTATATTTTTTAAATAAAACGCTAGTCTTTTACTACTACACTATGGGGGCTCTTCTCTTCTACCCTTTATCCCTGGAGACAATTTTTTAAAAAGGAGCTGGTCATGAAACTCAGTGTCTGTGGAGAAATAGCCTGGAGACTGCTGTGATCATCTGTTTAAGATCTACCCAAGAAGGAGGATAAAGACATCTCTTGATCATTTGATGCACTACTAGACCCATCTGGGGTCTTCCCTTGAGGTGAGAGTCTAGCACAAATAGGGTGTGGATCGAAGAAGGATTCCTACAAGTCATTATCTGCTTTAGAAATCTGTCCTTTCCTTGATGTACTTACCCTTATAGAAACTATTTGCTTAGCATTTGAAGATCCACCAGTCAATTTTATAAACGTTATTATTTGGTGTCACTATTATTGTATTATTTTGCACATCCAGCACTTTGAAGTTACATCAGTCATTTTTGCGAATTATTTTAACTGATGTCACCATTATTGCATCTATTTGCGCATTAATGAATTTATATTGTTACTAGCATTTTATTATTAGCACTTTATATTGTTGAGATTGGTTCAGAGTTACTCAGGAACAGTACTAGCACTTTATTATTATTAATTTTGAAGAGGTATTTAGCGCTGCTTCATCACTTATTACTTTATACTTTGGTGCTGGCAACACTTCAGAAGACAGCTGCTTTATATTTATCTTTTGCACTTCAGCACTTTACTATATATATTATTTACACGTTTAGCGGTGCATTAGTACTTTACATTTAAAATGTTGTGGATTAAACTGTTCATCCCCTAAAGGCAGCAATGCTGGACCTCCCACTGTCAGGATGATTTGGATTTTCAGCTGTTGTGCAGAGGATCATAAAAGGTGAATAAAGAGAAGGATTGGATTTTAGATCCAAGCTGAGAAAAAAGGGCCATCAATAGTGGAGAATTTATATGAGGAGGTCTGAGGACAGACTCTTTATTCCATGAATAGGAATTTATTCACAAAAGCGTGTTTTTACTTCTCTGTGACCGAGTCACACATCCTCTGGTAAGCTGACATCTTCAGTGTGTATAAGAGCATGTGGGGTGTTTTTCTTTTTTTGCTGCGTACACACGATCGTAATTTCTGACAACAAATGTTCGATGTGAGCTTGTTGTCGTAAGTTCCGACCATGTGTAGGCTCCATCGCACATTTCCAGTCGGAATTTCCGACAACAGATATTTGAGAGCTGGATCTCAAATTTTCCGACAACAAAATCCGTTGTCGTAAATTCCGAGCGTGTGTAGACAATTCCGATGCAACAAATTCCACGTATGCTCTGAATCAAGTAAGAGACAGAAGCGGTCAGTCTGGTAAAACTAGCGTTCTTAATGGAGATAGCATATTCGTCATGCTGCACATTTTTTAATTTGTTAATGCAGCACATTCTCTTCTTCTTTAGAATGCTAGAATAATGAAGTTGTTTTGCTGCTGAAATTCACACAGAGTTTTAACAAACTGATTTCTTTATTATTTCTTGTGATCTCCTGAATAATCTTTTTTTTTTTTTTTCGCCAGATCTCCGGAATAATGATTCTATTTTTTTTTATAGTGATCTCCTTTTTTTTTATCAAGATCTCCTGATTTTTTTAATTTTTTTTTATAGTGATCTTCATAATATTTTTTAACCTCAAGGAGATTAGTTGGTATTGGTGTCCCTTGTTAATTTGACATTGTCTTTTTGAAATGTACCTACCCACTCACAAACAAACTGTCCTTTTTGAACTAAAACACATAGTCAAGTATTTGTGAAAAAAACATTTATTAAGGGTCATAACAAAATAAAGAGAAAGGCAACTCTGGATAATTGGCGAAGCCTTTGTACCCCAGGGCTGACATCAATTATTTGACAGGCAAAATTGGTAACCTGAGGAGTCCATTTAATAGGGAGCATAATACCGTCCAGGACTCTGAGAGATCGGGAGCAGCAGCAGACGACATGTATGTCCTGAGGCTGTGGTCTTACAGCAGCCTGTGTCTTTTGGCAGACCAGACCGAACCCAGGCCATCACTGTCTTGTCTTCCTTCCACGCTTCCTTCCAGGCTGTTGGAGTTGAGGAGGAGTATGGTCCAACTCACATACATTACTTTTTTTTGTGAGTTCGCCCATCACTCCCTTATTTAGAGCCTGATACATGACGTCCAAACAAATGAGGCAGGGGGCCACCTCAATTTCCTGCAATTTGCTGGCTGTCATGCAGGCATAGGCCTCTTGAAGATTGGGGGTGGTTCTGAGGGCCGCAGTAGCCTGCTGAATCAAAGAAAGCGCTGATTCATCCACGTTACTCCCCTTCCTGGGCCTTTTTGTTGGAAGGTGGAGGGGAGGAACCTGCGATTCGGTCAGGCTATTGGGCATGGCCACCTCCTGGCTGCCACTTTCCATGGCCTCCTCCTGGCTGAGACTTTCCATGCCCCCCTCCTGGCTGAGACTTTCCTGTGTATGAAAATGGGACATGGTTTTAGGTTTTTGGTCATCAATCACACACAATTTAGAGCTCATGACTGTTGCAAATTGAATGTAAACAAATAGAAAAGACTATCCTTCTGACCCCAGCATTTGTCATTCTTGTCCCAATAATTTTTGGCTATTGCTGTCTGTCTTAATGATCAATAATAACATCTAGTTAACATCATTAATTTTTGGCAAGAATTATGTTGAACGATGCTATACCTGGCTCAAGCTGGGCTCCTCCACATCTTCCTGGGTGGAAGGCCAAGGTTGGACTTCTGAAGCCTCATATGAGGTGGAAGGAAGAGTGGAAGGAAGAGTGGAAGGAAGGGTTGAGAGCGATGGCCTGATTTCAGTCTGGTCTGACAAAAACCGCAGTCTGTCGTAGTGCCACAGCCTGGGGACATAATCTTCATCTGCTAATGCTCCTGATCTCATGGAATCCTGGACCTTCTTGTGCTCCCTATTAAATGTGCTCCTCAGGCCACTAATTTTGCACTTCAAATAGGGGATAGTTGCCGTGGGAATCACCGGCTTCACCAATTCTAGCATTTGATCCAGCGCTGCCTTCCTCTTTATTTTATTATTATAAAAAAGGTGTTTCACCTGCCACAGACAGGGCTCCCTGTATTTATCAATGAATCTAGGGAGGAAGTCATGATCGTTGAAGCTATACATTTTCTCTGATAGACACAACACAAGACAAACCCTAATGTCAGGCTAAACTCTCCTTATCTTGTCCCAATATAGGCCTCAATCTATAAGCAGTATAGGCCACTGATTCCCCAAGTTAAAATTGTACCTTCGTTAGTACGATACTAAAAAAGGGAGACCATCCATTTTGATCATAGAAGTTGCCACCATCCCTAAGTACAAGGAATAAAAATACCCCCAACCAAGTAGTTAAAAAGACGATTTTATTAAATACAAAAAAAGGTATACAAAATAATAATAAAAATACAGACATATAATATAGAGAAATATATAACAATAGAACCACTAAAAACAATGGTTTGTCGGTTGTCATGATGTCCCTCCTGGTTGCTACGCAACTGGGTCTGACGCTTGGTCTCCGTATCTATGGGTGGGGCTTCTGGGGCTTTTTCTCTGCCTCCCTGCTGTGGGTAATGTTTGCGCAATGACGCCACATACATAGCGGCGCCGCTTCACTGCCATTCCTAGGGAGTCCACACATTTCCTCCTTTCCTGGGCGGTGACGTAATGACGCGATGACGCGTCGAGCGGCGCCGCGTCAGATGCTGTCCGCCGGTGCCCCTTGCTGGATATGGGCAATTGTCACTGGGTTTGTCTTTTCATTATGTGATTGCAATACCGAATGGTTCTTTTGATGTAGAGCAACTGTGTTATACATTTATGTAACAAACTATTGAAATACTCTATCTTAACTTTGATAGTGCGATTCCTCTCCACAAATTGCCCCTGATGAAGGGATGGCTTGTATAGTCCCAAAAGCATAGGGCCGTGTGGAAGACTTCATAAGCATCATGCCTACTTCACACCATTGTTTTTAGTGGTTCTATTGTTATATATTTCTCTATATTATATGTCTGTATTTTTATTATTATTTTGTATACTTTTTTTGTATTTAATAAAATCGTCTTTTTTTTTTTTTTTTGTTTTCAAAAAGTTTTTATTTTGTTTTTAAGAATAACAGAGAAGGTGTAATACATCCAAGACAATCAGAGCAATGAATACAAAGAGTGTAGGGACATGGATTGTAAGCAGAGACTACGTTCCAATATAAACTGCTGAGTTATATATCTCTATTAGAGCTATCGACATATTCTGAAAGTCTGAGACTAAGTTGAATAGATAAAATAATACAAACGCACAAATCAAAAAAAAAAACAAAAGGCACTAGGTAGGAAAATAAAATGTACAAAATATAATAAAATAAAAAGAAAAGAAGAATATAAGAACGTCAGGTTTGGAGCCTAAATAAGAACCAGGGATTCCAGATGGCATCATATTGAGGGATAGTGTCATGTAGGGTGTGGGAGATCTGGTCTGACAACATCATGTGGTCTATTCTTGCAATAACTTGAGAAAATGGCACTGAAGCTGATTTCCAATGCAGAGCAACCACCCAATGCAAGGCTATACAAATAGAGTGAATCAGTTTAACCAACGGTTTAGGGGTGTCTGGGGGGGATTGAAATAAAAGACAGTGTTGGTATGAGATATTAAGAGGTTTGCCCGCTAATTTGTCAATTATTTTCAGGATCTCATTCCAAGTAGGGCGTAGTTTTTCGCAATTCCAAAATATATGGAAAAACGAGCCTTGTTGCATACATCCCCTAAAACAGAGGGGGGATGATTGAGGGTAGATCTTGTGAATACGCAACGGGGTGTAGTACCAGCGTGTCAACAGTTTGATCGCAGTTTCACGAACCATGATGGATTTAGTGCATTTGCGTAGGTTCTGCCAGCCCTTCACCCAGTCTATGTCATCGACTGCAAGATCCAACTCAGCTGCCCATTGGGATCTATATTTTAGGGTTGTGACCTCTGAGTTAGCTTCCAGGGTAACGTAGACTAGCGAGATCAGACCTTTTTGGCGGGGTGAGTCATGGCATATGTCCTCATATAGAGTGGTGGAGGTCGCAGAGGGGCCAGTGTAGTGCCTTTGGAAGAAGTGACGTATTTGTAAAAAGTGGTAAAATTCAGAGTTTGGGATGTGGTGCAAGGATTGCAACTGAGAAAAGGAGATAAATTTTGAGTTTATAAAAAATGTGTCTAATGTAGTTAGTTTTAAGTCTATCCAGAGTTGGAAGGAGGAGGGTCTATCAAAGGCCAATGGGAATCTAGAATCTCCTAGAAATGAGGCATATAGAGGGACAGCTGATATGAGACTGTAAGTTTTTTTATATGAGTCCCAGAGTTGGAGGCCAGCATGCGTAATCAAATTTTTAGAGGCTACTACTGATTTAGTCTGATTGCTGGACCACATAAGGCCAGGGAGATATAGGGGGGCGATAGATTCGCTTTCAAACTGCACCCAAGGGACCCTGGAGTTATAAATATTCCATTGTGCTTGTTGCGTGTATCTACTGGCTAAGTAGTAAAGCCATATTTGAGGAACCCCCAAACCCCCCCTCTTGGCAGAGCGATACAGGACTTCTTTGGCAAAGCGAGGGGGTTTGTCCTTCCAGATAAATCTATTAAACAACACCTGGATAGTGTGGAGGTATGTTTTGGATAGTTTAAGTGGCAAGGATCTAAAAAGGTAGAGCAGTTTAGGGAGGATAGTCATCTTGAGAGCAGTGATTCTGCCAAGAAATGAAATGTGGAGGTGTGACCATTGTTTGAGGATACTTTTCAATTTAGAAACCATAGGTGGGAAGTTTACTTCAAAGAGTCTGCCGAAATCATTAGCCAGGTTGATACCCAGGTATAGAAGGTGAGACTCAGCCCAAATAAAGGGGTAGACTGACTGAAGATGATGCAGTTCTCCAGGGGAGTAACCTATGGGGAGGGCGCTTGATTTTGCCATGTTAATGGATAGACCTGATAGCTCTGCAAAGCTTGATAGAGTCTGAAATAAGTTTGGCAGAGAAACCAGAGGGTTGGTGAGAAACATTAGAACGTCATCAGCATACATTCCAAATTTGTATGTCGAGTGGCCCTTCACATAACCCGTAACATCAGGATTTTGTAGTATAGCTATGGCCAAAGGCTCGAGGGCTAACGCAAAAATTAGAGGCGACATAGGGCACCCCTGTCTTGTACCCTTGCCCAGGTCAAAAAAGTTAGAATTACAGCCAGGGAGCCTAATCCGAGTCTTCGGGCTACGATAAAGGGCCAAGAATGCTTGTAGGAAAGCTCCCTGGAATCCCATACGTTGTAGGAGTGTAGTGATATAGGACCAAGAGACACTGTCGAATGCTTTCTGTATGTCTAGGCTAAGCATGAGGAGTTTACGAGAAAAAAGGTCGGCATCTTGTATTATATTTGTCGCCAGACGAATATTATCGGTGATAAGTCTATGGGGTATAAATCCAGACTGAAAAGGGGAAATCAAAGTGGGAATAACCCCCGCCAGTCTGTCAGCCATGATCCTGCTAAAAATTTTTAAATCATTAATAATGACCGAGATAGGTCGGTAATTTTGGGGTAGGGTGTGGTTTTTGTGAGGTTTTGGTAACAGGGACATATTGGCAAGTAACATTTCTTCAGGGAAGCTACCCCCCTGTAGGACCCAATTACATATATGAGCTAACCTAGTGGTAAGGAGGGATGAGAATTTCTTATAGTATAAGGAGGAAAATCCGTCAGGGCCTGGGGCTGAGCCTGATTTCAGAGATTTAATTACTTTCAAAACCTCCGCCGGAGTGATGGGGGCGTTCAGTTTATCAAGTTGTGTTGGTGTAAGATGTGGTAGAGGAATGTTCTGAAACCAGGCCTCATCCGCAGGGGAGGGATTTAGTTGGGAGGGGGATAGGAGGGAGGAATAAAATCGTTCAAAGATATGAAGGACCTCTTGGGGATGAGAAGTAAGATGTCCTGTGGGGGTCATCAGTCTATATATGTGGGGCGGGCGGGAAGAGTGATTTAGCTTTCTGGCGAAGAGGGTAGAAGCGGAGCCCTCATGGAGAAGATATTTGGCTTTAGACCAACGTAGAGTCTTTTCCACCCTCTTGGACAAAATGCCATCCAACTCTAGTCTTTTTTGATCAATCAGCTGTCTTGTGGCGGCTAAGTGTAAGAGATTGGTATTTTTGTAGAGGTTATCTAGGTCTTTGGTAAGGGTTAAGATGTTTTGTTTGTCAATTTTGTTTTGGGCCGAGGCTAAACTAATTAATTTGCCCCTAAGGACTGCTTTATGTGCCGTCCAGACAATGGCAGGGGGGGTTTCTGGGACGGCATTGAGGTTAAAATATTCTGCAATAGTTTGTGCAACTTCTGCCTCCACTACTGCATCCGAGAGGAGGGCCTCATTTAGACGCCAGGAGTAAGAGGTAGGAGCAAGCCTGATGTAAGTAGTGGTGAAGGCAGTGGCATGGTGGTCAGACCACGTGCAAGGGTGAATGCTAGACTCTGTAGTATTAGCCAGAATAATAGGGGTAGTATAGATATAATCCAATCTTGCATAACTTTTATGGGGATGGGAGTAGAATGTGTATTCTTTAGAACCAATGTTGAGAGCTCTCCAGGAATCTACCAGTTGATGTTCAAGCAGTCCCCTGGAGAGAGAGCGGGGAAATGATTTGGAGGAGGGGGATAAATTGGATCTATCAAGGTTAGGATTGGCAACCATGTTAAAATCCCCACCAATTATCATGTGTGGTGACTGAAAATGAGAAAGGCGGTCAAAAAAGGAGTGAAAAAAAGAGGCGGGGGAGTCATGTGGAGCATAGATACTAGCAATAGTAAGTTCTCTGTTATGAATCTGACCTTTGATTATGACATATCTACTTTCTTTGTCTTTAAATATCTGTTTAACTTCCATTGGGAAGGATCTGTGCAAGAGTATGGCGGCACCCCTACTTTTCGTCTGGTGTAAAGAGCAAAAAGATTGAGGAAAGCTTCTGTGAAGGAATTTAGGATGCGAGGAATGAGCAAAGTGTGTCTCCTGTAAGAGGAGAATTTTTGCACCCAGCTGCTTATAAAAGGCAAAGGCCTTCTTCCTTTTAGATGGGGAATTGAAACCTTTAACATTGTGTGATATACATTTAATTACCATGGTGAATGTTGTTATACACTATAGACTGGGGAAAAACAGGAGCCAAAAGTGTCCTAAGACAGGCACCTATCTTTCCAGGAATCAAGCAAAGGGCCGACATACTCAAGCACTGGAGGGTAGAGGGTTGTGACATACCAAAAAAAATTAAGCCATAAAGGCCTAGTAGAGCAAATAACCTGCAAAATATTTCTGCAAGAGATAATCGATGCATACATAGAATAATGGTGGACCGAAACCTGAGGCTAAAAAGGAGAGAAATAAAAAAATAAAAAGAAAAAAAGATAAGAAAAAAAAAACATAAGTCAGATAGTAACCCAAATGTCTTCATAACTAGAAACCGGATCAGGTGGCTGTAATAAACCTGATAAAAGAAATATCAACTACCGAGACTACAAGGTCTCGAACCCAGCCTGGAAAATGTTCTGAACTTTGCAGATCAAGTGGATATAAAGCCAAAAAAATAAAAAGAGAACAGGCCTGCAGTAATGACTCAAACCAAAAATAAAAGAAAAAGTAGGTCTGAGTCTACAGACTGCTGCTGGGTTGGGTGTGCATGTCGCAGCTCCAAGGGACCGACGTCCGGGACATTGAAATCAGGTGGAAGATGCAAGTTGCTGGGGTATCTTGTGGTGATCGGCTGTGCTGAGACGATCAAGGAAAGGGTTCATCAAATCTATCTCCGATGTCGTATCTGATCCTCCGTCTGTCTCTCCTGGTTGGGGGGGTCTGCCAAATGGGTGAAGGTCTAGGAGTAGAAGGGGGTCGGCGAATGACATCCGGATCCAAAAGGCCCAATTTTACAAGAATCTCTTGACCTTCCAGGAGTGATGTGGCAGAGTAAGTGGTACCATTGTGGGGAATTAACAGTTTAAATGGAAAGCCCCACCTGTAGCGTATGCGAGCTGCTTGGAGGGCAGATGTAATCTCTTTCATGCCACGTCTCCTATCCAAGGTGGCGGGAGAAATATCAGGATATATTTGGATTGTACGATCGTCCAGAGTGATGCGTTGTTGATTACGAGCAGCTCTGAGGATCTCCTCCTTAGTTAGAAAGTCCTTCATGCAAAGAACAATATCCCTGGGAGGCTTATCTTCTGGAGGTTTAGGCCTGAGGGCTCTGTGAATACGATCACAGGTGAACGCTCCGGCGTCAGTGTCAGGGAGCAGGGATTTGAATAGGCGGATTATTGTGGGGATGAGATCCGTAACAGATTCTGGTATACCTCTTATGCGCAGATTGTTGCGTCTGTTGCGGTTATCGAGGTCCTCAATTTGGGATTGCATCAGGGAGAAGGACGTGGCTAGAGAATCGTGTTCTCTGGAGAGGTCACTGTAAGCTAGTGCCAGCTCATCGTGCTTAGTTTCCAGTCTTTCTGTCCTGGAGCCTAAGGATGCAATCTCTTGGGAGAGTGTGTGAGAAGTTTTGTGGAGCTCCGTTTGGAACTTTGTAGCAAGCCTTGCGTACATGGCCTCCAGGCTGCTTTCTAGGTCTAACTTGGTGAGAGACGCAGCGTACTCACGGTTAGGATCCAGGGGAGGTGTCTGGTCTGTGAAACGTCCAGGAGAGGAGGCCGGAGACGGAGGTTTGTTTCTTCCTGCAGCGCCATTTTGAGACATGCTGCCTAGATCACAAGCGCGGAGGAGATAGTGTGTTAAGGTGTGTTGAGACGATCCTCTGGGCTTTTTCTTTCTCCCAGGCATGCACCAGGTATAAGGGGCTCGAGGGGTGATAAAATCGCTGCGAAAATAGCTGATAATGGCCCTGCTGAAGCCGTTATCTTCCCGGGCTGGACGGAGCTACAGTCTCAGACGTCCATCACGCTCAGCGCCGCGCATGCGCCCCCCTAAAATCGTCTTTTTAACTACTTAGTTGCCTTTAAAATCCCATCAACGCTGTTGGGGATATTTTTTTTCTTTGTTAGCACGATCGGCGCTTACGCTACTCCATCCTCCGCTCACAGATCATACGTACGATGCACACGCGTTACGCTTTATATACACTGCGCATGTGTGGAACTCCGCCTGTCCCTGACTTCTTTCTAGTATATTCCCCATTCCTTATCTTTCGGCGCAGTCGGAGAGCACATGGCGGAGACAGAGCACGCAGAGGAGAGCAGCAACGACTAAACCCCAGAGCCACAAGCAACACGATTTAAGGCCTCAAATATGTCCTTTGGTGAGATGGTGGAGATGATGGACATCTTGAAGAGGGCCGACTATGACAGGAAATATGGACTGTACAGCAACCCAAATTTGAGAAAGGCCAAAATCATGACTAAAGTTGTGAAAGTCAGCAGAAGAATTTTGGGATACAGTGATCCAAGGATCAACTGAGGTAACGATGGTCAGAACTCAAATTGAGGGGGCAGGATCAGTACAGAAGAATCAAGAGAGTGCTGCAAAAAAGTATTTTGTTGTGTGTTCCTATTATTATTATTACTTTCGTGTTGCTTCATGTGCTTTTCTTTACTGTACAGTTTAAAATTGCCTTTAAAATGGCAAGTTTCAGGTTTGTGGGCACAGTAATCGTGTGTAGTAAACATTGTTCGCTCACTAATACGATGTTTTTTGCAGGTGCAGGTTAACTACATTTGTTCAGGCCTATTTGTATTAAAAGAAGTTTGTTGTCTAGATGGGTTTGTAACTAGAATGAGATGCAAACTTGATTCAGTGTAAGGAGAGGACACTCAGCAGCTGTTTACACATCTGGACGCAGGAGCGTGAGACACAAGAATACCCTTTTTAGGGTGTCCCACACAGGTGCTCCAGTGGATACTAGGGGTGTCTCCATGTGGGAAACTTTACTAAAAAAGGTAAGTATTCCAGCTTGAAGAAAGGGAAAAGGGCATGTCTTCAGCTTGGAACTCATATTCCTATTTCTTGCCTCAAATATCTGTGTGCTAAGTATACCTTTTTTTATTCACATAGGGGAGAAAAGACTCTGGACATCAGAGGACACCAGGGACCCCCAACCTCCTAAAAAAGGGGAAGTCACCACACGTCAACCAGAGGATGTGGAGGAAGGAGAGGTTCATGATGTGGTTGAAATAGTGACCACAACAGGTGAGTGTCTGAGACCACTGCTTCAGGTATTAGATGGTATGCAATTGTGATTTAGAAAAGATAAAGGAAAACATCAATGATGTTCAACAAAAAATGAAGAACCTCATTGATGTTTTAGGCAGAATCTAAAACACACAAAAATTGTACCGTTTTGTCGAGGACCTTTTTTTATTTTGATTCAAGTTTTAAAGTATTTTAAAAGCCAAGTTTTGAAGATGCACACAGTGTGTCAACATGTGCTATCTGCCATCACGGGATATCCAGGTACGCGTTTTGGGGGTGCAACCCCTTCCTCGCAACTAAAGTGGATGAGAGGAAAGGGTTGCACCCCCGAAACACATTCATTCATCCCCCATGATGGGAGCTAGCACTTGTTGACATTAGGCATGAGATCAGGAGGGAAATCCACATTTTGACTACCAATTTGTGTGTATTTTCAAAATTTGGCTTTTACAATGGTGATATCACCCCATATGATGAAGGCAATATCAACACAGTTTTGACATACTAATGTCTGATATTGCCTTCACTTTTTCAAAGTTGAACTTTGTAAGTTCATGAGTTGTGTATGTTATGGTTTGAAACATGCCTGTTTAACCAAAAAAATTATATTTCTAATGTCAAACATAAAAACAAAGATGTTGGTTTGTTCAAAAACCCTTTTCTAATGCACATATGAATGTGCTTTGAGTAAAATGTTTTATACTCAAAAATGTGTGGCTTCTTCTTTCAATGCTCAATACCAGTTTTTGGAGTAAGTTGGTGTTTACAGTGGCAATGGAGGTTATTTACTAAAGGCAAATCCTCTTTGCACTACAAGTGCACTTTCAGTGCAGTTTCAGTGCACTTTGCAGTGCACTAGTAGTGCAAAGCGGATTTGCTTTTGGTAAATAACCCCCACAGTGCTCTAAAATTGGCCCAATCAGGCAATTTTAGGCACTCAAAACAATTAATTCATGGTGCTGAAAAGGATGGTTATTTTTAACATTAATGCATTACATACATTAACAACAAAAACAATGTGTGTGTAGCAGACCCACAACAGAATAATTCGCTGAAGAAGAGATTGTCACCTCAGGTATCAAATAAATTACATTTGCACTATTTAAGAAAATGGCCAAAAAGAAAAGCCCACTGGAGAACCTAGGAGACAGCTAAAAGTAACACAAGCAGTAAATCAAATGAAATATTATTTCAGTTTAAAATAAAAATGTATTTTAAAAATGTTTCTCAAACATTTGCTGGCATATCAATGGCCCCCCTACCCGCAAAGTACTCCAGATATTTTTGTCTGACTTTGCGGGCGCTTTGGGGGGGCAAGCCAGGATGGCCAGCTTCAAGTGCCATCAGGGTTGGTTGATCTGGAAAGCCAGCCTCAGGCACAAGTGAGGCCACATAGTTAGTAACATTTTTCCTAAGAAAGTTTTGCATAACGCAGCAGGCAAGGACTATATGGTTGAATTTATATTCCGCCATGTGGATTGGCGTTAGGAATAGGCGGCACCGGCTGGCCATTATGCCAAAAGCATTCTCCACCACTCTTCTGGCTCTGGCCAGCCGGTAGTTAAAAACCCTCTGGTCCGGGGTGAGGGTCCTAATGGGAAATGGCCTCATCAGATGTTCACCTAGCCCAAACGCTTCATCAGCGACAAACATGAATGGAAGACCAGCCACGTTGTCTTCTGCAGGTGGCAAGCCCAAGTCATCATTCTGGAGCCATCTGTAAAACTCTGTCTGGGCGATGACTCCACCATCCAACATCCGGCCATTCTTCCCCACGTCCACATACAAAAACTTGTATGTCACCGACACCACCGCCAACATCACAATACTATTAAACCCCTTGTAATTATAATAGTATGACGCCGAGTTGGGGGGTGGGACAATGTGGACATGTTTCCCATCGATTTCCCTTCCACAGTTGGGAAAGTCCCACCACTGGGCAAAGTGGGATGCCACAGTCTGCCATTCCTGTGGGGTTGAAGGAAACTGTGGAGTCAAACAAGAAAAAAAATTAGTACTTTTGCACATAAACATTGCAAGCAGATTACACACAAACACTCTTGGCCAACATAAGTATAACATTTGTTTTAAGGAGTATTTAAAGACAAAAGTATAAGGTACACTTATCAGATTCCCCCTCCCCTCTGATGGCCCAGTGAAAAAATTGTATGTTGGGAGGGGGGGAGATGTTTTGGACAGGTAACCGTTTCCACTTCATTGAGAGCTGAATGCATACATAATGTGTGTTACTTTGGCCAGCCCCTCCTTACTTAGACTATTGGCAGCCCACTGGACAGGTAAGAAGTGTCATAATACAAAAATATGAATACACACTGTCCAAACTGAAGCACAATTTTACATTCTGCAATTACATATCTAAATAATAGGAGAACAAAACTTTAAACAGTACCATTTGAAAGTATTCAGGCCCTTGCACTACATGCTTTGGTGAATTCATCCATAAATCTGACCACAAAATAGGCAGGTATAGTGTTTATGGGATTGACAAAGTCACCCGATAGAGGATTGGTATCGGTTGACTTAGCGGTTGGGGGGAGGGTTTCAAATGAGTTTGGGCCCCCCCAAAAAAGCCTCTTGCACTATGCATGAGTTTAAGGACAAAAATAACACTTGTATACATTTTAGGGGGTGTTAAGGGTAAAGCACTACAATGGAGCTGACAAAATACATTGTTAAGTGACTAGGCTAGGTGTGTATGGGCTCAGGATAGCATGCTGGGGGTTAGTGAAGGCAAATATGCATTAAGGACACAAAAGGAGCATTAAAAGCTTACAGCATGCATGAGGACAAAGAGGACATTCACAGCATATTACAATCATGGAAATTAGGGAATGATGAAATAAATACAATACATTAGCAAACATTAAATACATAGAATGTGATGTTAAAGAATAAAACTTACCTTAATATAGTCCTTCTACAGGACCTGAACAATGTCAGAACAGGTCTCTGGAATAATGATCCCCAGATCCTGGGGGAGATGCCTGTCGAGAACTTGATGGCCTGTAGACTTCTCGCCATCGCCAAATACCGCAAGGTGGCGACTAGACTTTGTTCCGGAGTGATGGCTTGCCTCATGCAGGTGTCCTGCTTGGTAATATAGGGGGAGAGCAAAGCCAACAGACGGTGAAAAACGGGGTCTGTCATCCGGATATAATTCCTGAAATCATCAGGATTATTCTTCTGGATCTCTCCGCATGTGCGAGAATTGGTCAGGCTGGTCATGCTGGACTGGGCTTGGGTCAAAGTAAGAACCCCAACACCAAGCTCCTGCATAGCACGAACTCTATGACAAGTTCGTAAACGCAACATGGCTCCAAAACGGTCGATTGGTCAGGACAAACTAACAGAATGCACTGAAAATCAGAAAGGCCTAAGAAGAGCGAGCTGAAAATCAGAAACGAGCGGACAAGAACGCACTGAAAAAACAGATACAAACTGATTACACACACTGAAAAATGAATACGAACCCACAAGCACAAACTGAAGAGCAGTAACGAACTGAAAAGCACGGGGCTGAAAAGTGCAAATCGTCTCTCACCAAACTTCTACTAACACAAGATTAGCAGAAGGAGCCCAAAGGGTGGCACACTGGCTATTGAACTTCCTTTTTCTAGTCCCGTTGTACGTGTTGTACCTCAGCGTGTTCTTGCTGATCAGAATTTCTAACAACATTTGTACGACCGTGTGTATTCAAGACAAGTTTCAGCCAACCTCCGTTGGAAATAAATCCACTGTTTGGTTGTTGGAAATTCTGATCGTCTGTGGAGCTATGACATACAAAGATCCTGTATGATACAGCCTGGATTCTTTATATGGTGTTTGGAGTTTCACAATATTTTGCATGGATTTATTTATTTCTCACCAATTTATTCATTATTAGTTTGTGATTTCGCTCACTGTTTTTATCACTACTTGTTATATTTATCATGTTTTCAGTGCAGCATGGGGTTTATTGATGAAATGTTCTTACACATACCCATGCAGCTAATGCTCATGCGCATGTGCCAGCACACAGATGGGCTCTGGCCAGTAACCAATGTGCACTGACACATCGGCACATCTGTGTGCACCAGCATCAGCACACACCTGCAGATATCCAGTCACAGGGATGGCACCAAGCTTCCTATTTAGAGAAAGCCCTGATGTGTGTTAATCACTGAATGTTCGTCAGCTCCTCTGGGACCTGTGTTCCTGTTCCTGCTGACTGACCTTCCATTGCTGGCTTGCTCCTGACCTTGAAATGCAAATTCTGAATCCTGACCTTGGCTTGTCTCTGACCATGCTTTGCTGTACCCAGTGCTGACCTTGGCTTGCCTGTTGACAATGCTCATTCCTACTTCTCTGTGTATGACTTTTGCCCACTGACCAAGTCCCTGCTATACTTCTGTGCTGACCTCAGCTTGTCTCCCGGCCACATCTCAGATCCTGGTGTTCATCTCACTCTGCTTACAAGTGGAATTCTACACAGCCTCTACACCAAGCTGCCGAGGTTTCTCTTCTGGGTGCCATTCTTCAGACTACCAACCACGACCCACTTCTAATGTAGTTCCACAACTGCTGGTTACAGCATAAGCTCTACTGCTATCTGCTACCCGATTATCAGCTCCTGTGCTACTTTGTGCCTTGTGCCTCTCCATCCTCAGGGGTGCTTGGACCAGACACAAAAGGTGAGCCCTCATGTCATTTTGGCCTTCAACCAAGGCCTGTGACATTCTTCCTGCTGTGCTGACTATTATCAATAACTCCTATCTTGTTTCTCTTGAAATGATGCAGAAGGGGTGAGTGAGTGTTGTCATCTTAGGACTGTAAGCGTGTTACTAGCAGAATCAGCAGGTGGAAATAATGCTACCACCACAACCAAGGACTGGTTAGGTGCAATATATTACAGTTTTTGGGTTTAGATATACTGTGAACTTCTTTTTTTATGTGGTGTTTCTGATGTCTGTATAGTGGGATTTCTTTGAGAGCTGCAACTTGACACATTTTTTTATCATATCCCAAGAAAACAATTTTGCAATTAATATACAAAAAAATACACAGCACCATGCCCTTTATCAGGTAGCATTTTAGGGATAAAATTTTTCATGTATAATTTTAATTCTTTTTAAAAGAAACTTGTTAAATTCTTCTTTTGTTGCAAATGTGATTGAAATATCAAATGAGTGCTCAATGCACTTGAGCAAATAGCAGTCCTTCAGCTATCAGCTTTGACCACTTCATTAGAGGAAGCACATTTGATTGGGTGGCTGGTGAATGTTTTTGTATAATAAGCAAGAATAACTCTGCTTGTCTCCAAAAAGCTTCTAATGGTTTGGGACTAGTTAGCTGTTAAATAGTTCTGTAAACTTTTATTTTTTTAATAAAAAACATGATTCATCTCTAAATAGGACAATATCTCTCACAATATAAGATTTTAAGTATGTTTCAGATATATGTATTGACCCTTTAAAATCATTAAGACCAATATCTGTAATTAATCCTTCCTTGTTGGAAGCATTTACGCTTTATGATGACCCTAGTGCTATTGAGAAAGATTATTTGGGGATTAATTTCCCTAAAAATATCTTTAAAGTAAACCTAAAGTCAGAAGTTAAAGCAGGTTTACAGGTGTACAGAAGCCACTATATTTGTTGTACCTCACCCATGTACCCAGAAAATCTTTCAAATCATACAGAGGGTTCAGCCACTACAGGCAGCATTGATCAGTGCCGGGAAAAGGTCATCCGGTGCCAAGGGCAAAGATGGAAAACTGCACCCCCCCCCGCTGCTGTGAAAGCTACAACACCTACAGATGATGGGATCTATACTGGGAACTTGTTATATACTAGTATTGGCGGCAATCAGTGACTTAGGCGTGGTTCACACTGGGGAAACTTGTCACGCCCCATTCAGTGCAATGAAACCGTTCTAATT
Source organism: Aquarana catesbeiana (assembly GCF_042186555.1). Classification (NCBI taxonomy): domain Eukaryota; kingdom Metazoa; phylum Chordata; class Amphibia; order Anura; family Ranidae; genus Aquarana; species Aquarana catesbeiana. Next base: position 429,867,478 of record NC_133324.1, on the reverse strand, counting down.
GGAGCGACAGGACACAGCACATCAGGGCACAGCACATCAGGGTACAGCACATCAGGGTACAGGACATCAGGGCACAGGTCACAGTACATCAGGGCACAGCACTTCAGGGTACAGAGCCCAGCACATCAGGGCACAAGGCACATAAGGGTACAGAGCCCAGCACCTCAGGGTACAGGGCACAGCACATCAGGGTACAGCACATCAGGGCACAGCACATCAGGGTACAGCACATCAGGGCACAGCACATCAGGGTACAGCACATCAGGGCACAGCACATCAGGGTACAGAGCCCAGCACCTCAGGGTACAGGGCACAACACATCAGGGTACAGGGCACAGCACATCAGGGCACAGGTCACAGTACATCAGGGCACACGACATTAAGGCACAGCACACCGGGGCACAGCACATCAGGGCACAGTACATTGGGGCACGGGGCACATCAGGGCATGGGGCACATCAGGGCACAGGACATCAAGCACAAGGCACATAGCACATTAGGGCATGGGGCACATCAGGGCACAGGGCACATCAGGGCACGGGCACATCAGGGCACATAGCACATCAGCGTACAGGACATCAGGGCACATCAGGGCACAGGTCACAGTACATCAGGGCACAGCACATCAGGATACAGAGCCCAGCACATCAGGGCACAAGGCACATCAGGGTACAGAGCCCAGCACATCAGGGTACAGCACACCAGGCTACATCAGGGTACAGGCACAGCAAATCAGGGTACAGCACATCAGGGCACAGCACATCAGGGTACAGAGCCCAGCACATGAGGGTACAGGGCACATCAGGGCACACAGCACATCAGGGCACGGGGCACATCAGGGCACATAGCACATCAGGGCATGGGGCACATCAGGGCATGGGGCACTTCAGGGCACATAGCACATCAGGGCACGGGGCACATCAGGGCACATAGCACATCAGGGCATGGGGCACATCAGGGCACATAGGATATCAGGGCATGGGGCACATTAGGGCACAACACATCAGGGTACAGGTCACAGTACATTGAGGCACACGACATTAAGGCATGGCCCACCGGGGCACAGCACATCAGGGCACAGCACATCGGGGCACAAGGCACATCGGGGCACGGGGCACATCAGGGCACAGGACATCAGGGCACAGGACATCAGGGCACGGGGCACATCAGGGCACATAGCACATCAGGGCATGAGGCACATCAGGGCACGGGGCACATCAGGGCACATAGCACATCGGGGCATGGAGCACATCAGGGCATGGAGCACATCAAGGTTACAAAGCCCAGCACATCAGGGTACAGGGCACATCAGGGCACAGCACATCAGGGTACAGGGCACATCAGGGCACATAGCACATCAGGTCACGGGGCACATCAGGACACTTAGCACATCAGGGCACGGGGCACATCTGGGCACATAGCACATCAGGGCATGGGGCACATCAGGGCACATAGCACATCAGGGCACAGGGAACATCAGGGCACAGGGCACATCAGGGCATGGGGCACATCAGGGCACATAGCACATCAGGGCACGGAGCACATCAGGGCACGGGGGGCATATGGCACATTAGGGCACATCAGGGCACATGGCACATCGGGGCACATCAGGGCATGGAGCACATCAGGGCACATAATGGCACATGGGGCACATGATGGGGCACATGGCACATGGCACATTATGGGGCACATCAGGGCACATTATGGGGCACATCAGGGCACATCATGGGGCGCATCAGGGCACATTATGAGGCACATCAGGGCTCATTATGGGACACATCAGGGCACATCATGGGGCACATCATGGGGCACATCAGGGCACATAGCACATTAAGGGGCACATTGTTTACTAGACTGCATGCAGAGAAGCGCAGGAAGCATCTGTGACAAGTTCGCTCTCATGTCACGCTGTTCCCCGGCGGCCCCTTCTCTGTCCATCCCAGATGATGTCACAAGCAAATAGGGATGGACGAGAAGAGAGGAGGGGCCGCAGGGGAGCAGCGTGACATGAGAGCGAACTTATCACAGATGCTTCCTGCGCTTCTCGATCTACCCGTCAGGCGCCAGCTGTTGGCGATTGATGGGTAGATCGCCGAGGACCTCCAATGCAGGACAGAAACTCAGCCTGATAGGGAAGTGAGAGGCGAGGCGGGGCTGGTCTCAGGCTTGTGCCAGTTGCAGGAGCGCACTCAGCACATGTTGTCAATTATCTATTTAGCACGGCTGGTTCACTGGCACTTCTATTGTGCCCCTCTTCCTACAATAAATGGTCCCGCCCAGGGCATCTTCCCCTTCCGCCCCCCCTTGTACCGGCCCTGGCATTGATGTAATAATATCAGGACTGACATGTGAAAATTAGAGGTGTGCAGATACAAAATCAGTCATCCTACACAAGGCATAAGAGCAGCGAAAAATGGTCTCAGGAAACTCCTGCAGTGAGACAAAGTGATGGACATCTTTCAGGCTGAATTACTGCAAATATCTGCAAGCAATACCAAAAGGAATCTAGGAATTAAGTAAACAAGCATATTGTTGTATCACTATCTTAGTGTAGTCTGGAGTTCAGATTTAAGGTACATTTACTTGAGTGCTCAGACTTAAAGAAATGTAAAGAGGAAGTATAAAGGCTGTCACTGCTATTCCCCTGGCTGTCATTCCAATCCAATGGCTTCAGTACTTTCTAAGACATTGACTTAGACCCAGTGTACCAAATAAGTGTTCTGACTCCCGATCTGCTTGTTCCAAGACAGAGTACTGAATCCAGAGACGGTCTAGCAACTAGCATTTTCAAAAGTTTAGTGAAGGCAGCTTCTGTATTTCTCTCAGGTATCTTTACATGCTATAAATAAATTGTTTTGTAAGCAGGAACTAGTGAATAGACACTAATAATATTGTGAGTCCCAAAGGATCTTGGGACACTGATGTTTGAACAAGGGAAATAAAGCATGAGTTTTTTTTCTTTGGAATTATGCAAGGTTCTGTGTTTAAACAGATGTCTAAAGTTGGGGGAGAAGGTACTTCAATATTACATTGTGCTAATATCAAGTTTTATATCATTGTAAATATTCATACATATACATTTACCATGTTGCCACATATTGTGTATGTATTGAAACACAGTGAGGCTCTGTCCCTATGGAATTAGATTAAAAATGAACTCAGGGTCTGCATATCAGCAGACTGCAGAGCTAGAGAGCATAGATTTGAAATAGAGAAACCTGCTCTGGCAGCTTTCTCCGGATTTTGCTATTTCCAGATGGAGCTCTGCAGTTTGGAGATCCCTAAAAGTCTTGGGTGGACGGGATCTCCAACCCTGTGTTCGGGTCTTGTGGACAGCCAGAAGGGTGTGTGCCCAGGTGGACACAGCCAATATAACAAAGGGATGGTAAGAGCAGTAGGTGGAGGAAGGTGGAGTTTTAGCAGCTGGCTGTTGCTGTTTCAAGACAGATCCCTGTCAGTAGGGATGAGCTACTCAAACATCGCATGTTCGACCATTTGTTGAATTTCGAACGTTATGGGCTGTTCGCACTAAATTTGAGTGCCCATAATTCACTGCGGCACCGCAGTGCATTGCTGTCTTTTGATTGGCCAAGCATGCACTATGACCCGCATACTTGGCCAATCACAGTGCTGTCTGTACAGAGAGCCGTAATTGGCCAAAGCAAATGTGGCTTTGGCCAATTATGGCCTCAATTATGGCTCAGAGGGTTTAGTAAACGCCCCACACTATATGGTGGCCTTGTGTAGTGTGTTGTGGTGTCGGTGGAGAGATAGACAGAGAGACAGTGTCATTTGATTTAAGTTAGAGTAGGCAGGCCAGTCAGTTAGCTGCACTTACAGTGTATTGTGTATATATGTGCATCCTAGGTGTTGTATATATATATATATATATATATATATATATATATATATATATATACATATATATATATATACATATACATATATATACATATATATATATATATATATATACACTGCGTCCTCTGCACAGTGTGCACCTAAAGCTACCTGAAGACAATTGCTGTTGTTCTGATCCTATTAATACCACAGGCAGGCAGCTACAGTATTTACAGTTAGTGTACTGTGTCCTCTGCACAGTGTGCACCTAAAGCTACCTGGAGAAAATTGGTGATGTTCTTCTGATCCTATTAGTACCACAGGCAGGCAGCTACAGTATTTACAGTTAGTGTACTGTTTCCTCTGCACAGTGTGCACCTAAAGCTACCTGAAGAAAATTGGTGGTGTTCTTCTGATCCTATTAGTACCACAGGCAGGAAGCTGCAGTATTTACAGTTAGTGTACTGCGTCCTCTGCACAGTGTGCACCAAAAGCTACCTGAAGACAATTGCTGTTGTTCTGATCCATACTACTACCACAGGCAGGCAGCTACAGTATTTACAGTTAGTGTACTGTGTCCTCTGCACAGTGTGCACCTAAAGCTACCTGAAGAAAATTGGTGGTGTTCTTCTGATCCTATTAGTACCACAGGCAGGCAGCTGCAGTATTTACAGTTATGCCCCCTACACACGGTTGGAAAGCTATTGGCTACTGCCCCGTTTTTAGTCCCGACGTACGTGTTTTACGTCACCGCGTTCAGAACGATCGGATTTTCCGACAACTTTGTGCGACCGTGTGTATGCAAAACAAGTTTGAGCCAACATCCGTTGGAAAAAACAAATGCCAGAATGTCCGATCAATGTCTGATCGTGTGTACAGGGCATAAGTGTACTGCGTCCTCTGCACAGTGTGCACCTAAAGCTACCTGAAGAAAATTGGTGGTGTTCTTCTGATCCTATTAGTACCACAGGCAGGCAGCTGCAGTATTTACAGTTAGTGTACTGCGTCCTCTGCACAGTGTGAACCTAAAGCTACCTGAAGACAATTGCTGGTGTTCTCATACTAATAATACTACAGGCAGGCAGTTGATTCTGCTAGCTGCAGTATCAGTATATATATATATATATATATATATATATATATATATATATATATATATATATCTATATATATATATATATATATATATATATATATATATATATATATATACATCCCAGCTTTGTGCAGCTACATCTCACTGCAGGCCATTAGTATGTCTGGAAGGCCAACAAGGAGAGGCAGACAGTCACAAGCCAATAAAAGAGAGCAAGCAGGCTCTGTGTCTAGAGACAACAGTGCTGGTCATGGAGATGGTGCATTCTCATCAGCACGTGGCCATGGGACACGCTTGTCCTTTTTTTTGGCAGCTTGCCGTGCTGAGCAGCAACATGTGGAAGACTTGGTAGAGTGGATGACCAAACCGTCCTCATCCTCCTCATCCTCTCTCACCCAGGCTCAGGGTACTTTGTCTGGCAAAGCAGCTGCCAACGTGGCCTCTTTCCTCTACAGGGGCCAGCTTAAGGGCAGCACACCGACTGCATCACACCGCAGAGCTACGCATGTGCAGGGTGCTGCTGTCTTTGTGCCTTATTCCAAAAGTTCTTTGGTGTGGACTTTTTTGAGACGAGCGCATCAGATCCCACCGCTGCTATTTGCAACATATGTCTCAAGCGTATCTCGCGTGGCCAACACTTCACCCGCTTGGGCACCACATGCTTGACCAGACATATGTCGACCTGCCATGCAGTTCGTTGGCAAGCGTACCTAAAAGACCCACACCAAAGAACAAGCGGACCTCTCCTTGCTCCTCATCAGCTGGGATCTCCAACCCCACTATACCTTCAGTCCTCTCTGAAACCTGCACTGAGAGGAATGAAGGTTGAGAATTAGGTGTGTCACAGCCAAGTACTTGCGGGCAATCTGCTATCGGTACACCGACGTCAGATTGTACCAGGCGAATTTCCCTGCCCCAGCTGCTGCATCGCCAAAAGAAGTTTGCTCCCAGCCATCCACATGCCCAGCGGTTGAATGCTACCTTGGCTAAATTGCTAGCACTTCAACTGCTGCCTTTTCAGTTGGTAGACTCTGCCCCCTTCCGTGAGTTTGTGGAATGTGTGGTTCCTCAGTTGCAGGTTCCCAAACGCCACTTTTTCTCACGGAAGGCGATTCCGACTCTCTACCAGCATGTGGAAGGCAATGTCTTGGCCTCGCTGGACAGGATGGTCAGCGGTAAGGTGCAATTACCGCTGACTCATGGTCCAGCAGGCATGGACAGGGACGTTACCTATCTTTCACCGTGCACTGGGTGACTCTTCTGGCAGCTGGGAAGGATGCAGGACAGGGTGCAGTAGTGTTGGAGGTTGTTCTCTCACCACTCCTCCAAAATTCTACTAGTGGTAATTCTGCCACACCTCTCTCCTCCACCCCTCCTCTTCTTCCTCCAAGGCCTCTTCCTGTGCTGATTTGTCCTCGGAACCAGCGGTTCTCCGTAGGCTTTCAAGGGGCTATGCAAGCATGCAGGCAAAAAGTTGCCATGCAGTGCTTGAGCTGGTGTGCTTGGGGGACAGGAGCCACACTGGGGCAGAGATTCTGTCAGCTCTGCAGGGGCAGGACCAGAGGTGGTTGTCGCCATGCCAGATTAAGCCAGGTATGGTGGTTTGTGACAATGGCACCAACCTCCTCTCCACCCTCCGACAGGGACAACTAACCCATGTGCCCTGTTTGGCTCACGTCCTTAACTTGGTGGTGCAGCGATTCTTGGGCAGGTACCCGGGCTTACAGAATGTCCTGAAGCAGGCCAGGAAAGTCTGTGTGCATTTCCGCCGGTCATATAATGCCAGTGCTCGGCTGGCTGACCTCCAAAAGGAATTTAACCTGCCCAAGAACTGCCTAATCTGTGACATGCCCACCAGGTGGATCTCAATGCTGGCCATGCTGCAGCAGCTGCAGACGCAGCAGAGGGCCATCAATGAGTACCTATGCGACTATGGCACCAGGACAGGTTTTTTTTCCCCACGCCAGTGGGCTATGATCAGGGATGCATGCACTGTCCTGTTACCATTTGAGGAGGCCATGAGGATGGTGAGCAGTAACAGTGCATGCATCAGTGACACTGTCCCTCTTGTCCACCTGTTGGAGCACACGCAGGGACAGGGCACTTGAGGCAGAACAGAGGGAGGAAGAGGAGGACTTCCTTACCTCTCAAGTCCCCCTTTATTCAGACAGTGTTCCTGCGTGCCTGCTGATCACACAGGAAGAGGATGAGGAGGAGGAGGAGGATTGTGTCAGCATGGAGGTGGAGCCTGGCACTCAGCATCAGCAGCAGTCTTCAAGGGATCATTTACAGTCCAAAGAAACCCATGGACTTGTACGTGGCTGGGAGGAGATGGATGCGGATCATGTCGTCCTTAGTGACCCAGAGGACTCTGGCCTGAATGCCTCAGCAAAGCTATGCTGCATGGCCTCCCTGATCCTGCAAAGCCTGCGGAAGGATCCTTCTATTCATGGTATCAAGGGGAGGGATGATTACTGGCTGGCACCCCTCCTTATTCCACGTTACAAGGGTAAGGTTGCAGACCTTATCTTGCCGTTGCAGAGGGAGCAGAGGATGAAACATCTTTGGGAGGCCTTGCAGAAAGGTTTGTGCATTGCATTTCCAGAGCCTGGGAGGTTACAATTTCCTGTTCCTCCTTGACAACGTGTTGCTGAGGCTTCGGTCAGTCACAGAAGGAGCGGTGGGGAAGGTGGCTGTCTGACCGATGCATTCAGACAAATTTTTAGTCCACAGACCCAAGGTCTGATCGGTTCCAGCAATCATCGCCAGTGTCTGATTCAAATGGTGCAGGATTACCTAGGGGCAAGATCAGACTTGGACACCTTTCCCACTGAAAATCCTCTGGGTTACTGGGTCTTGAGGATGGATCACTGGCCAGAGCTTGCACAGTATGCAATTGAGCTACTGGCCTGTCCTGCATCCAGTGTTCTTTCAGAATGCACATTCAGTGCTGCTGGAGGCTTTGTAACCGATCACAGGGTGCGCCTGTCCACCAAATCGGTCGATCGGCTGACCTTCATAAATATGAATCAGTCTTGGATCACCAGCTACCAAGCACCTGATGCTGATGTAACCGATTGATTTTTTTTTTTTTTTTTTAGGTTTTAAGAAAAAGTTTATTGAAGAGCAATGTCACGGAACGTCCCACACTCCGCTTGAGTGCTTCCGTCATATACCACTTCCTCCCAGTCTGTATACAGATATCCCAACCTCTCTGAGCACAAACAAGGCGACACTTACTTGTTGCTACCAAGAACTCACTTTATTCAGAACCAGAATACAGTCTTATATACACAGGAGAAGATTACTCTAACAATACAAACGTAACCTAATTAACATGAGCTAATTATCTAATCCTTTATACAGCCCAGGTGACTGAGACATGACCTTTCGCCCAGACTTGTGGTCACCGAGCTTCACACAGTTATATCAACACAATATCAGTCGTCCCGTCTCCTACATTGTATAGAGGACAATGTCATTAGCTCATTCAATTAACATAAACACAGGTTGATGACACCAGCATCTCCTCACAGGATGTGTCCCAACAGAATGAATCAGTCTTATCAGCAGGGGGCTGCTGGAGGAACCCCCCCTCCCTCTTCAGGGACACAGATCCACAGCAAGGAGTCCCCAACAGAATCAAACAACAAACAATATATACATATATACACGACTGAGTCCGATTAATACAGTTCAAACCGGACCTCCAATTCACCCCACAAAGAGCACCGTTCCATTGAAAATCCAGGGCCCATAATCAAAAGGCAACAGGCTAGCGTTCAGTCCTCTCCAATAGCCTCTGTCTCGGGTGAGTCTGTCACATTTCTCCCCCATCAAAGGTTGACTAACAAGGTCCCAGACCTCCACCTGGTCTGGACATACGTTAGTCAGGCAGAGTGAACTCACATAGTCTTCCCGCATGATCTCCATTCTTGGCTGCAAGGAATAGTTGACCTCAGTAGGTGTGGGGCAGAGGTCATTTACTCTCTGTCTGGCTGCCAGGGCTTCAGCTGGATTGTTTTTAACATTCCTGGGCTCGGTCTGCTACTGGGCAGAGAGGCCAATCACCTCTGCTTCTTGAAGCTGTAGAGGGACACTAGGTGCTAGGCAGAGGCCAGCGGTGCTCTGCCCTGTTGCCAGCGATTCAGCTGGGAGTAGCAGCTCCACTACACCAGCTTGTCGTCGGAGAGAGGGGCCAACTGCCCCGGCTCCCTGGAACTCCACAGTGGTTGCTGGTGCTGGGAAGAGGTTGGTAGCACTGTGCTCTGTTGCCAGCACTTCTGCTGGGGACTCTGCATCCTCCGCTCCAGCTAACCGTTGGGGCAGGAGGCTGGCTTCCTCCACTCCCAAACTGTGTAGCTGCCATTGGAAAAGGGAGCCAGCTGCTTCCTTTTCTATTCCCTCATCTAGCTGCTGGGACGACATGTCGATGGTACTGTCTCCCAGGTACACGGATCTTTGCTGGGGAGGAAAGCCCGCTTCCTCCACCCTGGCCAACTGTTGGGGAGGGACAACACACACCTCCTCTCCCTTCTCCCCCTGTATCTGCTGCTGGGAAGTGATTGCCATCTTCTCACCCTGAGCCTCCACAATTGCTGCAGGTGTGGGGCAGAGGTCTTGGACCCTCTGTCCGGTTGCCAGCACTTCTGCTGGGGGTTTGCCAGGTGGTTCCTCCTCTACAGAAACGTCTATTAAATCCCCAGTCTCTGGAATTGGTAAAAGTGTGGGGCAGAGGTCTTGGACCCTCTGTTCAGTTACCAGATCTTCAGCTGGAGAAGTTTGTTTTAACTCCATAGATGCTGCTGGCAGAAAATCACATGTCCCTGTCAGTGTTGTGGGAGAAAGGCCGACTACCTCTTCTCTCAAGAAGGCTGAAGCCACTGTTGGTGCTGGGCAGAACACAGTGAACTTTGGCCCTGATAGCAGCTCTTCTGCTGGAGGCTCATCAGGTTGTTCTTCCTCAGCAGAAAAGTCTATCAAATCCCATGTCTCTGCAACTGATGTCCGGGGATAGAGGTTCACCATCTCCTGTCCATGGAACCCAGAAGATGCTATCATTTCTGGGCAGAGGTTAGCAGAGCTCTGCCCTGTTGTCAGCACTTCAGGTTTGGGGACGGCAATCTCCGGATTTTCCACTGCCGATTCTCTGGCATGCTGCTGAACTTGTTCTAGCAGTTTCCTGTATGCCCTTTCCAGATGCTGTTCCTTCCTTAGCAAATGGTTCAGATCAGGTTTGAGCTCTGAGACCCCTGCAAGACCGAGCATAGACTCTCTATAGTCTCAGGTCCTCAAGGTCAGGTTCCCCTTCATCGCCAAACATAAAAAGATCTGTAAGGTTCTCCCACAGCAATCCAGGGCCGCCAAAGTCATATCCCTCCGGAGAGCATTCTGTTGTCTCCCCTAAATATCCCTCCTCTGCGTGCCATTGCAGAGCCCGATAACGATTGTCCAGCTCTATCTCCTGCTGGACCAACCTGTCCAACTCAGTCACCCATTGCTCCTGGGGCTGCTCTCCCAGGAGTGCCACCCGCAATGCCTGTTGGTCACTGGCCCGTTGCTCTTGGGTTGGAAAGCACTTGCCCTGTTTTATACCAGCGAGACGGAGGGCTGCAATCCAGAGCTCCACCCAAATTTGCTGCCTAAGCTCCAGGTATTCATCCTCAGACACAGTCCTGGTGTATGTTGAAAGGATGATCCGCAGCAGCCCCGGGATCTCTGATGCCAGGTCCATATCTCCGCTGGGGTGACTGAAGTCTGCTATGCTGATCTTGGATCCAGTTGGAGGTTTGGATGTCCCAGACTTCAGGAAGCTTTCCCGCTGCTTGCCACCAATGTCACGGAACGTCCCACACTCCGCTTGAGTGCTTCCATCATATACCACTTCCTCCCAGTCTGTATACAGATATCCCAACCTCTCTGAGCACAAACAAGGCGACACTTACTTGTTGCTACCAAGAACTCACTTTATTCAGAACCAGAATACAGTCTTATATGCACAGGAGAAGATTACTCTAACAATACAAACGTAACCTAATTAACATGAGCTAATTATCTAATCCTTTATACAGCCCAGGTGACTGAGACATGACCTTTCGCCCAGACTTGTGGTCACCGAGCTTCACACAGTTATATCAACACAATATCAGTCGTCCCGTCTCCTACATTGTATAGAGGACAATGTCATTAGCTCATTCAATTAACATAAACACAGGTTGATGACACCAGCATCTCCTCACAGGATGTGTCCCAACAGAATGAATCAGTCTTATCAGCAGGGGGCTGCTGGAGGAACCCCCCCTCCCTCTTCAGGGACACAGATCCACAGCAAGGAGTCCCCAACAGAATCAAACAACAAACAATATATACATATATACACGACTGAGTCCGATTAATACAGTTCAAACCGGACCTCCAATTCACCCCACAAAGAGCACCGTTCCATTGAAAATCCAGGGCCCATAATCAAAAGGCAACAGGCTAGGGTTCAGTCCCCTCCAATAGCCTCTGTCTCGGGTGAGTCTGTCACAAGCAATAACATACAATTTATGAAAAATATTCCATAACATACAGGAGACTAACAGAGAGTGTATCCTGTCACAGCTATCGCCATATCCAAGAAGATAGCATAAATTGTAGATAAACAAGTATTGTAAAAAGGACACTTTGCACAATGAAAGTTAAGTCATCCAGCAAAAACAATCAAGTAGGGAGTCGAGACAGTCGGGAGGTGCCACCCCCGGAAAGTAATCACAGAGAGAGCAAAATTGTTACTTTCCAGTGCTATAACCTCTCTATCCCCCCTAGGTGCCCAAACGCCCAACCCCAATGGGCTCTTACTGTGGAGACGTCTGGGGGGTTCCCAGGGGCTCTAAACCTAGGCACTGACACCGTCAACTGACGGAGTTGGTTGTCCCTGAAGGGGAGAACACCTTCCCGACTGTCTACCCTCCACCTAAATAAAGAGAACGAACTAAAATACTTCAGTAATGCTTTTTCAGAAGTGACTATTTGTCAATCGGGGTACGGGCAGAAGGCCCAGAAGAAGAGGAGAGAAAACGTGTGAAAGGGAGGGTGCAGTTAGAGAGGTAGAGGTCAGTGGGGAGGGGAAAGGTTCCGGGACGTCTGTCCCATACCAGGGAGGATTGGAATATCGCAGAACGTGGCCCATGGTTCCCAAGTAGTATTAAATCTTTCAATTTTATCAGTCAGCTTCGCCACTATAAGCTCTTGTGCCATAATCCACGAGATTTTTCTTTTGCAAGCCTGAAAGGAGACCGAGGGCTTCTTCCAGACTTTTGCCAAGGTAATCTTAGCTCCCACCAGAATGAAGAAAGAAAGTACTTGTAACCGTTTAGTCAGATTAGGTATGTATTGATTTAGTAGAGCGATCGTAGGATTAGGGGCGATCGTTTCTCCTGTTAGGGAACTAATTGTGCGAAATATTTTCTTCCAAAAGGATCTGATGCGAGGGCAAGTCCACCATACATGAAACATTGAGCCCTCTAGCTCACATCCTCTAAAGCATAGCGGGGAAGTTCCCGGATATATTAATGCCAATCTAGAAGGGACATAATACCACCTATTCATAACTTTTAAGCTAGCTTCTATTAAGGAAACGTTGCACATACCTTTCGATGAGCGCAACGAAACCCGGAACCAATCAGAGGCAGTCCAGACACAGCCCGTGTCCTCTTCCCAGGCCCGAGCGTAAGATGGTTTATCCGAGTGCGATTGAAGTGCTGCATAAATTAGGGAGATACCCCCCCTCTGGTCCATGGAGTCAGTGCACCATTGCTCATAAGGTGTTATATAGGGAGGATCCTTCCTGGAGGACCAGATAGTGTGTAAAAAGTGGGAAATTTGCGAATATCTGAACCGTTCCGAATCCGGCATACCTAGATTTTTCTTACATTGGGCCAGAGTGAGAGGGCCCTTGGAGGACAGGAAGTGCCCTATACGGTAGAGGCCCTTGTCTGTCCACCAGCGGAATGCCTGAATGTTAAGTCCCGGAGGGAACTTCGGGTTATGGAAAAGGTGAGCCAGTGGTTTCAGTTGAGAGATCAAGGAGTGATTCATGTAGAGTTTGGTGCATAGAGCTATCGAGTGTGATAGGGTGGGGGCCATAATAGCTGGCCTACTTCTGGTGTCTGACCATAAAAGGTAATCGATAGTGTAAAGGGGGATCGCTCTCCTTTCCATTGCGACCCAATCTGGTTTGTAGTTCCTGGAGTAAATTATTGATAATTGTGCTAATTGAGCTGCCTGATAGTAACCCCACAAATCTGGCAGACCCGGACCCCCCTGTGATTTTAGGCGTACTAAGATGCTGGTCGGGCATCTGTAACCCTTGTTACCCCAAACAAAGCGGGTTATGTCAGACTGGAAGTTACTGAGGAAGCATTTCCTTATGGGAATCGGGAGCGAACGGAAAAGATATAAAGGGCGTGGGAGGAGCGTCATCTTGACTGAATGCACCCTACCTAGCCAGGATAGACCACTTCTAGACCACTTAGTCAGGTCTGCTCTGCATTTATGAATCATCGGTGGGTAATTAGCATTAAAGAGATTATTTATGTCCGAAGTCAGCTTAATCCCTAGGTAAGGGAGTGTGGCTGGTGCCCATGAAAAGTCAAAGTTGTTTGAAAGAAGAGTGAGAGAGTCGCTAGGTACTGTTATATTTAAAGCCATGGATTTAGACAGATTTACTTCTAAACCGGAAATCGCCGTGAACTCCTTCAGCGTCTTATAAATCATAGGCGTAGAGATTAAAGGGGAAGTAATATAAAGTAGGAGGTCATCCGCGTAGAGCGCACACTTGTGTTCCTGGTCCCCACACATCACCCCCTTAATGTCAGGATTTGATCTGATCGCTATGGCCAGCGTTTCGATGGCCATAGCGAAAAGCAGGGGCGAGAGAGGGCATCCCTGCCTGGTACCTCTACTGATCTTGAGAGATGATGAGTATCTGCCCATCAGTCTCACTTGAGCAGAGGGGTTAGAATAAAGTGAGTTGATTAAGTTCAAAAAATGATTACCAAAACCCCATCTCCATAGGATACCAGACAGGTAGGCCCAGTCCACTGAGTCAAAAGCTTTGTTTAAATCAATCGAGAGGAGAAAGCCTTTCTGTGAGGATCCCCCATCCCACTGCGACTGTAGGAGTGAAATTATATCTATGGAACGGCGGATCTGGTCCGGGCCCTGTCTCCCAGGAATAAATCCCACCTGGTCCCCATGTATATATGATGGGATGAAGCTCCCTATTCTTTTTGCCAGTATCTTAGTCATAATTTTGATGTCATTATTTATCAGCGATATGGGTCGATAGTTGCTCACCTCACTGGCGTCTTTGCCCTGTTTTGGTATAACTGAAATATATGCTGCGTTAAGGTCAGTATCGAGATGTGAACCCTCCCGAAGTGTATTGAAGAGTTTCGTCAGATAAGGGGCTAGACAAGTGCCAAATTTCTTATAGTAACCATTTGAAAAACCGTCAGGGCCTGGTGAGGAGCCCACCTTTAATGTTTTAATGGTGTCCAGGACTTCCTGGATTGAGAAGGGATCCTCGAGGAGGTCCCTGTGTTCCGGTGACAGAGTAGGTAGTGTAAGGGAGTCCAGGAACGAACTCTGCGAACTTTGGGGTGGGGAGAATTTCGGGTTGTAAAGATCTGAATAGAATTTATGGAAAGCTGCCATAATCTTTTCGGGATTTTGGGTCAAGTCGCCTGTGGGTAGCCTAATTTTCGGGAATGCCAAAGAGCGGGGTTTGGGGCTTAGTTTGACTGCCAGTCTAGATCCTATTTTGTCCTTTTGGGAATAAAGCTTAGCCCCCGACCATCTAAGGTGTTTTTCAGCTGCTGTAGTCAGTTGTAGGTTTAGGAGGGTTCTGGCTTTCTCTAGATTTTCTAAGGATTTAGGCGAGGGGTTCTGCTTATGTGCCTTCGCAGCTTTATGAAAATCCTCAGTTAGTCTGAGTGTGTCTACTCTGTGCTCTGCTTTAAGTTTGGATGACATTTATATCAGTTTCCCTCTAATTACTGACTTGTGGGCCGCCCAGACCGTTACCGGGGAAACCTCACCGGTCGCATTAATTTGAAAATATTCATTAATGGCTTCTTCAACTAGGGAACATTGAACTGGGTCACTCAGTAGGGATTCCTGCAGACGCCAGCGAGGTGAGCTCCCTGCGCCCCCAGACCTTTTTAGGATGAGTGTCACCATCAAATGGTCGGATAAGGAAGTATCTACTATCCTAGATCTTCTGACCAATGGGATTGTTGCTGAGCGTGTGAAAATGTGGTCTATCCTGGCATAGGAATTATGCGGTGCCGAAAAGTGGGTGTAATCTTTCGTACGTGGGTTAGTCTCTCTCCAGATATCAATCATACCCGCCTCATGAAGCAACCTTGCAATTTTGACGCTCTGTCTGGAGGGGCGTCTAGAGTTCTACCTGTCCCCAGAAGACTTATCAATGGAGAAGTCAAATGCCGTGTTGGAGTCTCCTCCCACAATGATCGTGCCTCGCAGATGGGGTTTAAGTTTATGTAAAAGTGATTCAAAAAAGGTTTTTTGTCCCCTATTAGGAGAGTAGTAGGAGACAAAAGAGTATAGATCCCCGTCAATATGGCCAGACACCAGAATATACCGGCCTTGAGGGTCAATTATTACCTCTGATTGTGAAATATTGATGTGTTTGGCAAAGCAGATAGCTACTCCTTTGGTTTTATTATCTCCGGAAGCTAAGAAAAATTGTGGGAAGCGTTGGTGGAGAAAGGAAGGCTTATATGTAGAAGGAAAATGTGTCTCTTGGATGAGGAGGACATCCGCATGCATGGAGTGATATAGTTGGAATAATTTCCTACGTTTTATGGGGGAATTCAGGCCCTGCGTATTGTGAGAAATTATATTAAGTGAGGGTGTAGAAACGGGAGTGTCAACCATGAACCAGAGGAGGTGCGTCTATGTAAAAAAACTCTGGCTTACCCCTTTTGAGCGTGGGTATCCAAACAAGCAGCCCGACGAATCCCTGGGCAAAATAATGCGAACCTGCTGTGGGAGGACACGAACCTGCCCAGAACCTTGATGTGCTCAGATGAGCAAGGGGGAAAGTAGGGGAGAAAAGAAGGAAAGAAGAGAGGGAGGGAGGCAAAAGCATACCATTAGTCTGAAGTATATGCATTACAAAACAATAAAATCCCTGAGAACCGTGAGCCGAGGGGTCCTTGCCCCCCTTCTCACCCCTGAGTCGAAGTGAGCTCATCACCTCAACTCCCAACCCTAAGAGGACCAGATGCCCCAGCTAGGGGATCTGGTAAAGGAAACCAAGTGCACCTGCTGTGTACCTGGATTCCACTGGAGGCGTGCTGAGTCCACCACAGCCCCGACGCCTAAAAAAAAGGAAAAAGTATAACTGTAGGCCAATCTGAGGCCTATGCTGAGTAATGCCCTGAGCGAGCCAACCAAAAAGAGATTACTACTAAGAATCTAGTGGATCACTGTATGTGAAAAACCTTGCCCTTTTGGCGCCCCGTTCCCCAGTCAATGAGACTGGGAACCCAGGAAAGCCATTAGGTGTCAAACTGGAGTAGAACCTGGGCTCTGAATGGATAGTAAATGGAGACTGTATCCCAAGGGACTCACCCTTCACACCGCCCACGATGATCCTATCGCCAACCATGCGAAGAGGCAGCCAGTAATCACAAAAATACTGAAAATACGAGGGTATTAAAAAAGGAGATATAGACATAACCACCTAGAACTCCCATAACCTGTTCAAGAGCCCCAAATAGTGTGAGACTTCGTGTCCTACCCTAAAGGGTCTAGGTGAGGAGAAAAATGACTCACATGTATATACTAGCGTAACAAAAATAAAGAAAAAGTAAAGGAGACTGTAGGGGCATACTACCCCCTTCCCTTCCCCACGTCTGAGTCCGACACCATCGGGTATAGGTGACTTCCCGTCCGTTACAAACTTGGACCGAATCCCCCTCCCAAACATAGTTGATAGAGATAAAGATGCCCAGTAAACCATTTAGTGATGGGGGATACTTGGAAGGCCTAAAAGAGATCTGTGTCCGGACTGGGGGGAAAAACAGCAAGTCTCCAGGTAGTGAGAAAAATCCTGATCATAGCCGGACAGTCATGTCGGAGCATTTTCTTTGGATCGTTTGTGGCTTGATTGGAGCCAGGTGGGTTGCAGCGGGCTCGCTGGTGGGGGTCTTTTGGAGGACGATGATGATCCCTTGGTTGACTTGGTGCTAGGGGGTTCCTGCACAATTAGGCCCAGGTGCAAAAACAAGCGCTCCCCTTCTGCAAATGATGAGAATGCGTAGTTCTTATTTCTGTAGGAAAAATTCAAACGGAGCGGGAAGGACCACCTATATGTGATTTATTTTTCCGTAAGGATCTGCAGGAGCGGTTTAAGTGCACGTCTCTTCTGTACCGTGTATGGCGATAAGTCAGCAAACACCTGTAGTTTGTGTCCCCTTAGCATTAGATTTTTTGAAAGCCTGGATTTCTTCATGACTTCCTCCTTCACCGAGAAAAAGTGTGGTTTCACGATGATATCTCGAGGGAGACCGTCTGAGCGGGGGGGTTGTAGGGCTCTGTGTGCCCTATCCAGTTCCAAACGATGTTCAGGTATGCCTGGGATGAGAGCCTGAATCAGGGATTTTACAGCAGCATGCACATCTTTTTCAGACTCAGGGAGCCCCCTGAGTCTAAAGTTATAACGCCTGGACCTGTTCTCGAGGTCATCGATCTTTGCATACGCCGCTTCTAGCTGGTCCTGAACATCCTGAATTCTGGCTGAGTTCTGGTTAATCCTCGCCACTGACTGATCTGCTTTCTTTTCTATATTGTCCCTTCTCAGACCTATTTGCTGCAGGTCAGCATGGATGGAAGAGGTAATTTGGGCTGCATTTGCTGCTAAGCTTTTAGAAAGCAGCAGAGAGAAAGCTGTCATCATGGAGGGGAAATCATTTGGAGAGGGGATGGCAGCCATTTCCTCACTCACTGACAGGAGCATGCCTGTGTGTGGGTCAAGCATGGGTGTGGAGGGGAGGCCGTCATTCATTCTGAGCAATGGGGACTCTGTTGAGGCAGGAGAAGCGGCCCATTCCCGGGGGGGAGATGAGGTACCTGGAGATTGTGGCGGTTGTGAGTCCTGGTCCGCGATGGAAGCCTCAGGATTCTCCGTGCTGTGCAGGCCACGTGCCGCCATCTTGGCATAGCTGAGGGGGGCGGCCGCCGCCACCATCCGGTCGCTCAGGCTCCTCCGCACTTGAGAGGCGGACATCTAGTGACTCCCCAGCGTCTCCCCCACCCGATCCACCCGGTGGCTGTCTCACGGGCTCGTTCTGCGGGCTCCGGCGGCTATCGGCGGGCTGTGGTGGAGCGGAGCTCTAGAAGGCAGCGGCCATCTTGCGAGCTCCCGCGCATGCGCCTCCTTGATTTTTTTTAAATGTGAGATCCCTTCAAGGCTGCCTATGCTGATGCTGAGTGATTTTCCTGTTATGCTGAGTGACAATCCTTTCCTCCTAAATTTTCATGCTGATAGCTTGTAAGAACATTTTTGGTTCTGGGCACCGCCACCAGTGGCCAAGGCCCAATTTTTTCAGCCCCTGTTTAACAGGGGCGTGTAATTACAATTTTTGATGCAATACTTTACAGCAGGGCTCATTCCTGCGCTCCAACTATAGTATCTGTGAGGGGTTGCAGTGTTGTGGCACCAGCACCTGTGCCCAAGGCCCAATTTTTCAGCCCCTGTTCAACAGGGGCGTATAATTACAATTTTTGATACAATACTTTGCAGCAGGGCTCATTCCTGCACTCCAACTATAGCATCTGTGAGGGGTTGCAGTGTTGTGGCAGCAGTGGCTAAGGCCCAATTTTTCTGCCCCTGTTTAACAGGAGCGTGTAATTACAATTTTTGCTGCAATACTTTGCAGCAGGGCTCATTCCTGCACTCCAACTATAGCATCTGTGAGGGGTTGCAGTGTTGTGGCACCAGTGCCTAAGGCCCAATTTTTCTGCCCCTGTTCAACAGGAACATGTAATTACAATTTTTGATCTAATATTTCACAGCAGGGCCCATTCCTGTGCCCACCAAGAGTAACTGTGAGGGCTTACAGTGTTGTGGCAACACCACCACCACCACCAAAGGCCCAATTTTTCTGTCCCTGTTCAACAGGTGCATGTAATTACAATTCGTGATTTAATATTTCACAGCACGGCCCGTTCCTGCACCCAACAAGAGTAACTGTGAGGGCTTACAGTGTTGTGGCAACACCACCACCACCACCAAAGGCCCAATTTTTCTGTCCCTGTTCAACAGTTGCATGTAATTACAATTCGTGATCTAATATTTCACAGCACGGCCCGTTCCTGCACCCAACAAGAGTAACTGTGAGGGCTTACAGTGTTGTGGCAACACCAACACCTAGGGCCCCAATTTCTGCAGAGTATATAGGGCAGGCCCCTCCTTTCAAACATCCAACTTACAAACGACTCCCACTTGCAAACAAAAGGAGACAACAGGAAGCGTGATGAAATCTACCCCTAGGAAGGGAAATTCTCTCCTGTAAGAGTTAATATGGGAAAAACGTGTCTACTCTTCACTGATGCTTTATCACCAGTCCTTGTTTCACTAAAAACCCCAAATTTTCAAAAAACATTTGTCATTGAGACAGAAAGTGAGGTGAAATCTTCTGAAGAGGTGCACAGACAGCAAAACAAATGTTACAGGGGTGATAACCCTTCCCTATGTTTTCCAAAAAGCATAAAAATAGATTTTTTGGCTGAAGCTACACTTTAAAAATGTACCAGTTCAAAATTACAAACAGATTCTACTTAACAACAAACCTAGAGTCCCTGTCTTGTTTGCACTGCCTGTATACTGCTGTTCAGAGTATATAGGGCCTGGGGGCCCCACGCCTTTCCTTTTTTAATTTGGGTGCAGGGTTCCCCTTAATATCCATAAAAAGACCCAAAGGGCCTGGTAATGGACTGGGAGGGGGTACCCATGCAATTTGTCTCACTGATTTTGATCCATATTGCCAGGACCCGACATTACATTAAAGCCGCAAGCAGTTTTAAATTACTTTTATTCCTTTAAAAATGTCATTTTGTTCAGGAACTGTTCTAAGCACGGGAAACACGTTCCACTTTGCAGGCATACTATAGACACCCCCAGGTATGATATTTAAAGGAATATTTCACTTTTTTTTTCACTTTAAGCATCATTAAAATCACTGCTCTCGAAAAAACGGCCGTTTTTAAAAAATTTTTTTGCATTGATACATGTCCCCTGGGGCAGGACCCGGGTCCCCAAACCCTTTTTAGGACAATAACTTGCATATTAGCCTTTAAAATTAGCACTTTTGATTTTGAACGTTCGAGTCCCATAGACTTTAAAGGGGTTCTAAAGTTTGCGCAAACTTTCGGTCTGTTCACAGGCTTTTGGTGCGAACCGAACCGGGGGGGGTGTTCGGCTCATCCCTACCTGTCAGGAAAACTGTCTGCCCTGTGGGAGACTTCAGCCCATGTAACGGGGATTCTATGCCCAGGGACTGGGAAAGGTTGGCCAGCTTTTAGAATCTGGGAAACTAAAGAAGCCAGTGAGTCCAGGGGGCTGGAAGGAATCAAGTCAAGCAAGCAGAGGAACTGCTGACAAAAGAGCCAGGTGGCTTGGTATATTTCCGTTATTTATGAGTGCTAAATAATGGGATTCTTGGATGGACGTTTGTTTTGTTTTTTTTCCTTTTAATAAATGTGGGCAACCAGGCCCTTAACTATAACGCCTTTCTGGCATGGATTCACTGCCCAAAAATGCAGCTACCATTGAGCTAAACACCCCCAATATCACAATATGTATGTATATTTCGATACATACAGTGCCTTGAAAAAGTATTCATATCCCTTAAAATAGTCCACATTTTGTCAAGTTACAACCAAAATTGTAAATGTATTTTATTTGGACTTTATGTGATAGACCAACACAAAGTGGCATATAATTGTGAAGAAAATGATAAATGGTTTTCTAATTTTTTAAAAAATAAATATATGAAAAGTGTGGCATACATTTGTATTCAGCCCCTGAGTCAATACTTTGTAGAACCACCTTTTGCTGCAATTACAGCTACAAGTCTTTTTGGATATGTCTCTACCAGCTCTGCACATCTAGAGTGTGAAATGTTTGCCCATTCTTCCTTGCAAAATAGCTCAAGCTCTGTCAGATTGGGTGGAGAGTATCTGTGATACAGCAATTTTCAAGTCTTGTCGTCACAGATTTTCAATTGGATATAGGTCTGGACTTTGATTGGGCCATTCTAATACATGAATATGCTTTGATCTATAACATTTCATTGTAACTCTGGCTGTGTGTTTAGGGTCATTGTCCTGCTGGAAGGTGAACCTCAAGTCTCAAGTCTTTTGCAGACTCCAACAGGTTTTCTTCTAAGATCATGCTGTATTTGGCTCCATCTATCGTCCCATCAATTCTGACCAGTTTCCCTGTCCCTGCTGAAGAAAAGCATCCCCACAACATGATGCTGCCACCACCATGTTTTAGGGTGGGGATGGTGTGTTCAGGGTGATGAGCAGTGTTAGTTTTCCACCACACATAGCGTTTTGCTTTTAGGCCAAAAAGTTCAATTTTGTCCTCATCTGACCAGAGAACCTTCTTCCTCATGTTTGCTGTGTCCTCCACATGAAAACGGGACTTCTTACGGCTTTCTTTCAACAATGGATTTCTTCTTGCCACTCTTCCATAAAGACCAGATTTGTGGAGTGCACAACTAATAGTTTTCCTGTGGGCAGATTCTCCCACCTGAGCTGTGGATCTCTGCAGCTCCTCCAGCGTTACCGTGGGCCTCTTGGCTGCTTCTCTGAATAATGCTCTCCTTGCCCGGCCTGTCAGTTTAGGTGGATGGCCATGTCTTGATAGGTTTGCAATTGTGCCATACTATTTCAATTTTTGGATGATGGATTGAACAGTGCTCCGTGAAATATTCAAAGCTTTGGATATTTTTTTATAACCTAACCCTGCTTTAAGTAATAGTAAAAAACCGTGCTTAGGATAGATATATGTGTAAAGCTTTACGGGTTGCTGCCTCCCTTACACAGGGACACTCGCTAGGGGTGTCCTGCAAAATAATGATACTAAGAAATATTAGGGAAAAACGGCGCTACCGGAAAACCTGTTTGGCTCAGCCTATACAGGAGAACGTTATGCGAACGTTATTTTTTGATTATCACCCAGATCCTCAAGTTAGTATACAGAAGAGATTCGGTGTTATACCTCCTGATATAAAATACTAGGAACTGTAAGAATTGCAGTTCAATAGCTGGGATGTATGCGTATGGGTCAGTTTATACTTGTATGCCTCCTACATAAGTGGTGATATATCAGAAGAAACCCATTATGCATCCCATATAGTCCTAAGGGGTCCGTATGCTTTCTCCAAAGTCACAAAATACATTACCACTGTTTACACATTAGAAGCATAATATATATGGTAACACGAAAAACACCATATAGAAACTCAATAAATTAATTCCTGTGAGGGAAAAAGGATTACATGCACAGTGGGTGTATCTAGGGATCTCAATATTCATACAGTTCATAAATGGTGGTAATAATAGGAGTATGTAGCAAAGTCCCGTGCAGTTCATGCGACAACCAGACACATATTTTTCGGAGTGACTTTCGTGTATACAGGGTTGAACGGTGACTTCTGTGATCCCCCCTTAAATTGCTCACTCACCAGATGTCGGAACCCCTACAGGGGTATCAGGGCTGTACTGTTACACAAGGGCTTTGCTGCTGGTTGCTGCTATGTTCCAAGTATTTCCAATTTGCATGCTGCAATTACTCCTTATAAAGAAAAAGGGCATCCATAGTGTGATACAGTCCCAAAAAAATATATATTTTTATTTAAAATAATTTAAAATCCAGAGCCATAGAATAGGAAAAAATAAAATACAAAAAATTACTTGAAAAAATGCACAAGTCCAAAAAATGAGCTATCCTTCACCCACCCAATGACCACTGGGGGGGGGGTTTGACGCTCCAGTGTTTGTTTGGATGTTGTGCTCAGTCACTGTCCTCAAAGTGGGTACAGACTTGGGGGAAGCAGCGATCAGCTGGAGATGTGCTACGTTCCTCCCACTTGTCTGCAGGAAGTGACACAGCAATCGTGGGTCCGTCGTGCGCGCTTCGTCTTCTGACGTCTTCAGCGGCGGTACCACGCATGTGCAGACTAACATATTTATGCAAGGGGAACGCTCAGTGTGTCCCTCCCCTCTAGAGGATCACAGCTAATCATCGCTGGGCAATTCAGATAGGGAGGAGGGAGGGGCGGGTCAGAAAATTACCTATCACCCCTTGGGATGTGTATTATTCCCATTATATATATCCAGCAAAAACGGCCACCTATTAAGGCATTCATAGGAGCGATCTGGTGTTTGCATGCCCATGTGAAGAATGAGAAATAGACACCCCCAGTGGCCATAAGTGGTATAGCATAGATGCAGTATTTGTTATCATTGATAATCTGAAGGTAGCTACCTTAGCATAGCAACCAGTCTTAACATATCTGGTTACAAACATTACAAATCGAGATACTAATGGCACTGCTGAGTTACAGAGTCACACAGAATGGCCTAATTATGTAGAGGTTGAAAGTGTCCTCAGTGTATAACAAGTGCATCATATTAAAACATAACACCTACTGTGCTCAAATTTTACAGAATAAGGAAAGGAAACCTGTTTACATACATATATTGTGACTTAGTGCTTGGAATATTGTACATTACCATAAACAATACTTATTTATAAGTCTGCTATTGTATGGTCATAATTCTGTCACTATGTATGATATAAGATATAAAAAAGAAGAAAAATTGAAAAGGGAACATAATAAATAAATATCAATGTGTGTATACCCCTATGTAAATGAGGATGGTGAGCACATAAAGGTGTTTAGTGGAATAATAGTGGTGAGTTGTCCTAATATAATATGGACATAATGGACAGTAATAAAGGTGAAATAATCCTACTATAGAAATGTAGACCTAAAATACAATTGATATATCCACAGGGACATAATGTGTATATTAAACCCTATGTTGTACCATAGGTCACTTGGTGTAATACTTGGTGCATGTATGGTCATAGTGTACAAAAAAAGAGAATGTGCCTGTGAACAAAAATAAATAAAGGTGGCATATTCAAGCCTTAAGTAGCCTGTGCATGCGCACAAATAAGTTTCGCATTGGAAACATAGGGTATTAAGTGTATTGCAAATATATGAAAGTAGGTGACCCCTACCATTGATATGTTATAGTCATCCAAATTGTTATAAGGGGATGAAGCCTAAGTGTCCCAAATCCCAAGTTAGGAGAATATCTAAGCTGTATTATGGATTGGCGATAAAGCAGTTAAGGTCTATATCTAGGTTGAGGCCCCTAGGGGCCAGGGAACCCAACCTATATATCCAAGCAGTCTCGTTTTGCGAGACGAGAGTAGTCATGTTGCCCCCCCTCCAATGTTCTTTAATGGAGTCGAAACCATAGAAAATAAGGCCTGATGGATCCCTATTGTGTACTTGGTCAAAGTGGCGTGACAAGTTGTGCTTAGGGAAGCCCTTCTTGATATTCTTAATATGTTCCCTTATCCTAACATATAGGGGCCTTGTGGTTCTACCCACATACTGGAGGTGGCAAGGGCATTCTATAACATATGTTACATGGGTGCTATGGCAAGTAATCAAATTTTTTATCTTATATTCTTTCTGGTCAACTTTGGATCGAAACGTTTCTTTTTTGCGAGGCTGCTTTTTGCTAACCCTGCAGGGCAAACATTTTTGACATTTATAGAACCCTCTAAGATTAGGAAAGATCTGTATCTGTTTGGGGGGGTTGGTGACATTATGGACCAAGTAGTCACGAAGGGTGGGGGCCCTCCTATAGATGAAATTTGGTTTATTGGGAAGTATTTTGGTTAGTATTCTGTCTTCTTTAAGAATGGGCCAGTATTTTCTAAAGATGTGTTCTAAATTTTTATATTGGCTATTGTATCCCGTTATAAATGCTAATTCCATCGCCTTGTTCTTATTCCGATTTTTTCTGAATAGGTTGCCTCTATCCATACCAGCTACTTCCATTTTTGTCTGCATCAGCTTTTCCATACTGTAGCCTTTTTCATGGAATTGTTCAATCAGCCTATCTGCTTGTGTTTGAAAGTCTTCCATGGTGTCACAGTTTCTGCGTATTCTTAACAGTTGGCCTTTCGGGATATTTTGTTTCCATTGTGGGTGATGACAGCTGGTGGTAGGTATATAACCATTTTTGTCTGTAGCCTTGAAGTAGGTTTTGGTGTATAGCCTATCTTCATTTTTGAAGATCTCCAAGTCTAGGTATTCAATTTTTTCATGGTTCCATTTTCCTGTAAAGGTGAGCCCGTATTTGTTGATGTTCAAGTTTTTGAAAAATTCTTCCAGCTCTTCTCCCGTACCATCCCAAACGAAGATAAGATCGTCAATGTATCTTCGGTAGAACTTAAGTTGGGGGATGTTTCGTTCATACAGGTATTCCTCTTCCCACATATTCATAAGCAAATTTGCAACGCTGGGTGCATACCGTGCCCCCATTGCAACACCTTTTTGTTGGACATAATAGCTCTGATTATGCCAAAAATAATTGCAGCTCATAGCCATCTCCAAGCCTTCCAGTATGTAATCAATTTGTGCTTGCCTCATCTGGGTATGCTCATGTAGGGATTTCTCTACTGCAAGCAATCCGTCATGTTGTACGATACTGGTGTAGAGAGAGTTTACATCAACTGTGGCTAATAGGCAATTCTGAACTCCATTCAGTTCTCGTAGATCTTGTAGGAGTTGTGAGCTGTCCCGTAAATAGGATTTCCCTTTACATACCAACGGTTTTAGGAATACATCTAGATATTCACCTAACCTTGAAAAAATAGAATTTATCCCACTGACAATGGGCCTTCCCGGAGGTTTATGCAACCTTTTGTGAATTTTTGGGGTATAGTACATTACGGGAGTCTTCGTAGAGTTGGATACAAGATATTCCGCCTCTAGGGTATTTAGTATTCCGCTGTTTTTCCCTTTTTGCACATAGGCCTTTAATCTTTTTGGATACATCTTCTTGGGGTTCCCCTTTAATTTTTTATATGTATTTTCAACCCTTAGTAAGTTTTCCATTTCTTCTTCGTAGTCATCCTTGTTAAGGATGACCAATCCTCCCCCTTTGTCCGCTGGACGGATAACTACTTGTTTGTTTCTGCTTAATGTATTGATGGTTTTCCAGATGTTTTTAGCTTTATGATTGTTTCTTTTATCTAGCTTCTTAAGGTCCTCTTCTACCATTTTTTTTTAAAGGCTGTCATACATTGGTTGCCCGGAGTGTTTGGGTTAAAGACCGATTTGTTTTTGATTGAGGTATGTACATACATCGACTCTTCCTTTAATCGCTTGTTTTCATTTACCGCAAAGTGTTTTTTGAGGTTGAGCTTCCGCATGAATTTTTGCAAATCAATGTAAGCTTCAAATTTATTCAAGGATTTTTCTGGTGCATACTTCAATCCTAACTCAAGGACCTTCTGTGACTGAGCACAACATCCAAACAAACACTGGAGCGTCAAACCCCCCCCCAGTGGTCATTGGGTGGGTGAAGGATAGCTCATTTTTTGGACTTGTGCGTTTTTTCAAGTAATTTTTTGTATTTTATTTTTTCTTATTCTATGGCTCTGGATTTTAAATTATTTTAAATAAAAATATATTTTTTTTGGGACTGTATCACACTATGGAAGCCCTTTTTCTTTATAAGGAGTAATTGCAGCATGCAAATTGGAAATACTTGGAACATAGCAGCAACCAGCAGCAAAGCCCTTGTGTAACAGTACAGGCCTGATACCCCTGTAGGGGTTCCGACATCTGGTGAGTGAGCAATTTAAGGGGGGATCACAGAAGTCACCGTTCAACCCTGTATACACGAAAGTCACTCCGAAAAATATGTGTCTGGTTGTCGCATGAACTGCACGGGACTTTGCTACATACTCCTATTATTACCACCATTTATGAACTGTATGAATATTGAGATCCCTAGATACACCCACTGTGCATGTAATCCTTTTTCCCTCACAGGAATTAATTTATTGAGTTTCTATATGGTGTTTTTTCGTGTTACCATATATATTATGCTTCTAATGTGTAAACAGTGGTAATGTATTTTGTGACTTTGGAGAAAGCATATGGACCCCTTAGGACTATATGGGATGCATAATGGGTCTCTTCTGATATATCACCACTTATGTAGGAGGCATACAAGTATAAACTGACCCATACGCATACATCCCAGCCATTGAACTGCAATTCTTACAGTTCCTAGCATTTTATATCAGGAGGTATAACACCGAATCTCTTCTGTATACTAACTTGAGGATCTGGGTGATAATCAAAAAATAACGTTCGCATAACATTCTCCTGTATAGGCTGAGCCAAACAGGTTTTCCGGTAGCGCCGTTTTTCCCTAACCCTGCTTTAAACTTCTACACAACTTTATGTCTGTCTGGTGTGTTCCTTGGCCTTCATGATGCTGTTATTCACTAAGGTTTTCTAACAAACCTCTGAGAGTTTCACAGAACAGCTGTATTTATAATGAGATTAAATTACACACAGTTGGACTCTATTTACTAATTGGGTGACTTTTGAAGGCAATTGCTTCCACTAGATTTTAGTTAGAGGTATCAGAGTAAAGGGGGCCGAATACAAATGCACGCCAAACCATTTATCATTTCCTTCCACTTCACAATTATGTGACACTTTGTGTTGGTATATCACATAAAATCCCATTAAAATACATTTACATTTTTGGTTGTAACATGACTAAATGTGGAAAATTTCTAATGGTATGAATACTTTTTCAAGGCACTGTATACTACTTCTCTATCAGTGATTTTTTAACAATAAGCAGTGGTAGCCCCATATTGATTTTTTGCCAGGGCCCCATTTTGTCTAAAATGAATCCTGCCTGTACAATTATTAGCATTAAAGATAAAAGGAGAGTCTGAAATTAAAAAAAAGTTCTGTGTTCTCCATTTAGAAACTCACAAGGCTCTTTAAAACTTGTGTCATGGGCACACCCAATATTAAGTGTTTAATTGTAAAATACTGTACATTTTTATTCTATTAACAAAAATATATATAAATATAAATTAAATACTTATTTACTATTATAGCTTTCATATATAAAACATCCTAACTAATACTAATGCTGAGCCAGGCCATAATAATTTCATCCCACCACACTGCCTAAACCAAGGTTATTGTCCTTGGTGTGCAAAGGAACATCTTGTTAACCAAATATCTGATATTTATAATTCAAGATTTAAGTAGATCTGAAGAAAAAAAGAGTATATTTTTTATTTTATCGCACAAATTTTGAAATGTTAATTTTGCCTAAGAACTATCATGAAAAAATTACCTTATGTTTCAAATTCTTTCTAAAATAGTATATCAGAATATATAGCAGTGTATATCCTTGCATGTGAGAGTGCTTAATAACTTCCGTGTCTACAGCCTCATAGCTGCACCTGCATAGTGAGATTAAAGCTAAAATTTAGGTATGTTTAGGTATGAATTGTATTGCATAGTTTGCCCTGCTTGGAGTGTAATTATATATATCTCATACCTGGCCGAGCCCTGTCCAAGCTGTAAATGACTGTAGTAGTTGCTGCTACTACAATGATAAGACAAAAAAACCTCTAAATGTCAGCTTTAAAGCATGGTTAGTCACATGAGATTTGGACTGAGATTTGGTGCTGCTTGCTGTTGCTTTTATTGGAAGCACTGACATGAAGAAGCAAAGGCCAACCAAGATGGCTTCCCCCACACAGGGACATAGTTTAGAAGAAGGTATCTTGATTCAGTAATAGGGAAGGATCAGTTGCAGGGAGACTTCACTCAATGCTGATGACTAGTCCTTTGCCCTATGCTTAGTCCCCCAGTTGTTCTGTAAGTTGATAAGGATTCCAGCAATTAATGAATATAGTGACTTTGGAAAAATATATATTTTATGATTTGATATATTTCTACTTTCCCATGTTTAATACTTTTATTGCTCAGCATCATACCACTATATTAACAACTGCCTTACACATTTACTAAAATTAAAAGCATGAGAGCCTCTCCTACATGAAAAATACGCTCATGCTAAGTAGAAAAAGACAAGCAGTCTTGAACTGGGTAATATAGCAACTGCTGTCCATGGTACTTAGCTGAATTTGTGCAGTGTTCATATATATTTTACTTTGTTCTGATTAATACAAAACATATATATTTTTTAATAAGAGTTCTATTTAAACACTTTGTTGCCTAAAGTGATAGTAATAATTCAAAGATCCTATCCAAAGGTACAAAGGTAAAAAGTTCCCAAATTTACTTCCAGATGGTTCTACAATTAGTGAAGAAATAGGCTGTGAGTTTATTAACTATTAATATAAAATATTCAAATTTTAATGTTCTTTATGTATGAGAGGAAGGGCTACTGATGCATGTCTTTGTTGGATAATTGACTCACTTTATTAACTCCCTGATTTCAAAGTCAAGCCAGTAACTCATTAATCTACTGTTTTCCTGAATTTCTTTAACATAGTACACACTGGAATAAGGATTGCAGATAATGACATGAATGCAAGCACACAGACCATACATCAAACTCAGGAAAGTGTACAAAGACCTGCAATGCTCTATTATTTTCTCCTTCCTCCTACATAACATTTACATTTAATCAAGCCCTTTCTACTTTGCAAAAATCAATTGCTCCTTGTTTTCTCATGAGCAGCACAATGGAATGTTTAACACTGTTGTGTTTAACTTACTTTTTTGGAATGTAATTGTGACAATTTAACAAATAGAAAAACAAAAGCCAAAAATTGTTATAGAATGGGTGTCCATCCCTAGTAGTCACACATTTTTTAGGATTTCTCTGTTAAAAATAGAGTACAGCATTTAAAAATAGATCAATATAGTACAGCATTTAAGGCCTAGAAATGGATGCTCCAAGATTTTAATGATCTTTAACCAGTCCCCGACCGCCGCACGCTGATGTACGTCGGCAGAATGGCACGGGTGGGCAAATAGGCATACCTGTACGTCCCTCCCCATGGGCGGGGGACGCAACCGCGCCCCCACCCATGCCCACGGTGGTCGGATTTGTCACCGATCAGTCCCTAGGGCCAGACCAATTATTATTGGTCTGGACCTGGTGATCGGTCCTAACGAATGGAAACCTTCCTCTGTCTGTGTAAGTGTAAACACAGACAGGAGGAAGTGATGTCATCTCTCCCCGTGGAGTCTTTTCAATTCCAGTGAAGGGAGAGATAACATCTAACCATGAGTTGCACCAACACTACACTAACACCAGTACACACAGGTACACTTGCCACCCCCTGATCACCCCCAGTTAACCCCTTCCCTCCGTGTCACTGTGTCACCAATTGCAGTTTTCATATTTTTCACTGATCACTGCATTGGTGTCATTTGTGACTGAAATAAGTGTTAGAGCAGGTAGTAGTAGGCCCTGGTAGGTCTAGGTTACCCGCCTAAACCCCCCTTATAAAGGTTTAACCCCTTGATTGGCCCCTAGTTAACCCTTTCACCCCCTGTCGCCAGTGTCACTGGTGATGCTAGTTATCCAGTTAGTTGATTAGTTTCACCGTCAGGTTTTTATAGCATCAGGTACCCCCATATATTACCTAACAAAGGTTTTAACCCCCTGATTGCCCCCTAGTTAACACTTTCACCTCCTGTCACCCTTAATCACCGTATTAGTGTTACAGGTGACGCTGGTTAGTTAGTTTGTTTTTCATAGCATCAGGGCACCTGCCATATATTAACCAATAAAGGTTTAACCCCCTTATCACCCGGCGGGTGATATCAGTTAGGTTTTAGCATCAGTCAGGGTCTGCGTCACCCCAGGCAGCATCAGATTAGTGCCAGTAGTGCTAACACCCACGCACTCACCATACACCTCCCTTAGTAGTATAGTGCCTGAACGGATCGATATCTGATCTGATCAGATCTATACTAGCGTTCCCAGCAGTTTAGGGTTCCCAAAAACACAGTGTTAGTGGGTTCAGCCCAGATACCTGCTAGCACCTGCGTTTAGCCCCTCCGCCCAGCCCACCCAAGTGCAGTATCAATTGATCACTGTCACTTACAAAAACACAACACACATAACTGCAGTGTTCGCAGAATCAGGCCTCATCCCTGTGAACGCTAACATTTTTTTCTAGCTCTTGAATCAGACGCTGACAGTCAGGAGCTCTTTTTCCTGTGAGCCTCACTAGTGTACCAGTAAATTTAGAGACCAAAATGTCAAATTGAAGGTACACTAGTAGAGAGGCCTACACGTTTCTGAGCATGATAGATAGTGAAGAGGAAGTCACTCATCTGTCAGATTCAGGCTCACAATATGATCCTGTAGACAGCAGTGGCACCCTGACAGATAGCTCTGACAACAGAGTTGTGGTCCCTGCCAAGGTCAGGCGTACCTGACCCCACTCTTCTGCTATCCCTGAGGTGCAAGAACCGCAGGGCTCTTGTATGGAGCAGAGAGCCAGTACTAGTGCTGCTCATCCTTCTGGTGAACTAGCAAGCACCAAAGGCCTAGTACACCCTGGTCATAGTCAAACCAGCACTGTAGTAATACGTGGTGATGTGGCGAGTCCCATAAGTGCAGTTCAAGCTGGTGAGGTGGCTAGCGCAACTAGTGTCCCGCAGCCACCAAGAAGACAAAGACAGGCCCGTCGAGCCCATAGTGCCCTTCCTGCTGCATTTACCAATCCTAATTGGGAGCCCACCACTTCTGCAGCACCCGTACTTCCCCCATTCACTGGCCAACCCGGAATTCAGGTGGAAACAGTTGATTTTACGTCACTTGATTTTTATTCACTGTTTTTAATGGAAGAACTCTATAGATCTATTGTGGACCAAAGCAGTTTGTATGCTGGTCAATTCATAGCCGCTAATCCCCATTTGACCCTTCCCAGAGATTGAAAACCTATTACGGTTTACGAATGTAAGACTTTTCTGGGCCTATCCTTCCTCATGGGCATAACTAAAAAGAGTGCGTTGCAGTCGTATTAGTCCACTGACCCAATTCACCATATGCCCATGTTCTCTGCCTCCATGACCAGGGCACGATACGAGCAGATCTTGCGGTTCATGCACTTCAATGACATGAACTCTGTCATCCTTGGGGTGACCCTGGATATGATTGGCTCTACAAAATTTGGCCCCTCGTAAACCACTTCAACCAGTTTGCAGCCTTGTTTACTCCCGATCAAGTTGTCTGCATTGATGGGTCCCTGATTAAGTTTTCTGCCCGCTTGTCTTTCAAACAGTATCTTCCCAGCAAGCGTGCCAGAAATGGGGTCAAGATGTATAAGCTCTGTGACAGGGCCACAGGCTATACATATAGTTTTATGGTTTACGAGGGAAAAGAAAGTCACGTAAAGCTGGAGAACTGCCCAGATTACATAGGGATCGCTGGTAAGATTGTGTGGGACTTGGTGTCACCCTTATTCGGAAAGATGTACCACTTGTACGTGGACAATTATTACACAAGCGCCACTTTTTAGTCACTTGTTTGATCATGGAATTGGCGTATGTGGCACTGTGCGATCTAATCACCGGGGCTTACGCCCGCAGGTTGGAGATTCTTGTCTTAGGCTTGGGGAGAGAGCCTGCTTGAAGTGTAATAATTTGCTCACTGTGAAGTGGAGGGATAATCTGAATGTTTTTGTTCTATCCTCCCTTCACGCAGACACAACAGTCCAAATTCCTACGGCGACTGCTGTTGTGGAGAAACCCCTCTGTGTCCATGAATATAACCTTAATTTGGGAGGGTTGGACCTTTAATGTTGGTGCTGTACCTAGTTGCCCATAAGGCCAGACGCTGGTACAAAAAAGTGTCTGTATACTTATTTCAATTGACTCTGCTAAATGCTTATGTGCTATACAAAGCTTCAGGGAGAACTGGATCCTTCCTTAAATTCCAGGAAGAGATCATCACAGTCCTTCTGTTTCCAGACGGTGCTGTGGTCCAACATCCCAATCCAAATGCAGTAAGCCGGCTGCATGAGAGGCATTTTCCGTATGTCCTCCCTGGTACCCCTACCCAACGAGCCCACCAAAGAAAATGTTGTGTCTGTAAAGAGCATGGATATAGGTGTGACCCCCTCTATTATTGTCCCTCCTGTCCTGAATATCCTGGTTTTTGCATTGGTGAATGTTTTGAACGCTACCACACACTAGTGGAGTATTAGCATAGGGTGCAGCACTGCACAGACTAGGACACACTTTCACAGGGTCTCCAAGGATGCCATTGCATTTTGGGAGACCCGAACCTTGTACCAAACTGTTACAACCGTAATGCCTCGTACACACGATCAGACTTTCTGACAACAAAACCATGGATATTTGTTCGAAGGGTGTTGGTTCCAACTTGTCTTGCATACACACGGTCACACAAATGTTGGCCAACAATTAGGAATGTGGTGATGTACAAGACGTACGACGGCCGATAAAAAGGAAGTTCAATAGCCAGTGCGCCACCCTTTGGGCTCCTTCTGCTAATCTTGTGTTTATCTCGTGTTAGTAGAAGTTTGGTGAGCGATGATTTGCGCTTTTCAGTCTTGTGCTTTTCAGTTCATTTCTGCTTTTCAGGTTGTGCTTGTCGGTTCGTATCTGTTCTTCAGTGTGTGCTTGTCACTTTGTTTCTGTCTTTCAGTGCGTTCTATTTATGGTTCGCTTCTGATTTTCAGTGCAGGCTTGTCCAGTTGTTTCTCATTTTCAGCTCGTTCTTGTCAGGTCCTTTCTGATTTTCAGTGCGTTCTGTCAGTTCGTTCTGAGCAGCCATTTGTCTATTAGCCATGTTGCAGTTACGTACTCGTCATAGAGTTTGTGCAGTTGTTGGGCTTGGTGTTGAAGTTATTGGTTTGACCCAAGTCAAGTCCATGAACAGGGGGAGGTGGAGTTCTTGGACCAAGAATTGGTTGCTTAATCGTGACCAATTCTGTCATATGCCTTTGTTGCAGGAACTCCAGGAGAATAATCCTGATGATTTCAGGAATTATCTCCGGATGACGGACCCCGTCTTTCACTGTCTGTTGGCTTTGATGACCCCTTATATTATGAAGCAGGACACCTGCATGCGGCAAGCCATCACTCTCGAGCAAAGGCTCGTCGCCACCTTGCAGTACTTGGTGACAGGGAGAAGTCTCCAGGACCTAAAGTTCACGAATGGGATCTCCCCCCAGGCTCTGGGAATCATTATTCCAGAGACCTGTTCTGCCATCATTCAGGTCCTGCAGAAGGACTATCTTAAGGTAAGTTTTATCCTTTAAAATCACATTCTATGTATTTAATATTTGCTAATGTATTGTATTTATTTTATCATTCCATAATTACCATGATTGTAATATACTGTGAATGTCCTCTTTGTCCTTACGCATGCTGTAAGCTTTTAATGCTCCTTTTTTGTCCTTCATGCATATTTGCTTTCACTAACCTCCCCAGCATGCTATCTTGGGCCAAACCCATACACACTATACCTACCTCTTTTGTGTTCATATTTATGGATGAATTCACCAAAGCATGTAGTGCAAGTGCCTGCCTGAATACTTTCAAATGGTACTGTTTAAAGTTTTGTTCTCCTATTATCTTGATAGGTAATTGCAGAATGTAAAAATGTGCTTCAATTTGGACAGTGTTACACTTCACTACACTACACTTCTTACCTGTCCAGTGGGCTGCCAATAGTGTAAGTAAGGAGGGGCTGGCCAAAGTAACACACATTATTAATGCATTCAGCGCTCAATAAAGTGGAGAGGGTTACCTGTCCAAAACATCCCCCCCACGTTAAAATTTTTACAATGGGTCATCATAAGGGGGTTAGGAACCTGATAAGTAGACCTTATACTTTTGTCTTAAAAAACTTGTTACAATAAATGTTATACTTATGTTGGCCAAGAATATTTCTGTCTAATCTGCTTGCAATGTTATGTGCAAAAGTACTATTTTTTTTCTTGTTAGACTCCACAGTTTCCTTCCAACCCACAGGAATGGCAGACTGTGGCCTCCCAATTCCACCACCAGTGGGACTTTCCCAATTGTGGTGGTGTGATTGATGGGAAGCATGTCTGGATCATCCCACCACCCAACTCGGTGTCATACTACTTCAACTATAATGCCCCGTACATGCGGTCAGACTTTGTTCGGACATTCCGACAACAAAATCCTAGGATTTTTTCCGATGGATGTTGGCTCAAACTTGTTTTGCGTACACACGGTCGCACAAAGTTGTCGGAATTTCCGATCGCCAACAACACGGTGACGTCAACCACGTACGACGAGACTAGAAAAGGCCAGTTCAGAACCAAGCGCGGCACCCTTTGGGCTCCTTTTGCTAATCTCGTGTTAGTAAAAGTTTTGTGAGAGACGATTCGCGCTTTTTCAGACTCGTGGCTTTCAGATCATTTTCTGCGGTTCAGTTTGTGCTTGTGGGTTTGTATCTGCTCTTCAGTGCGTGCAAGCAAGTTCCGCGTGACTTTAAGTAGTCATTGTGTTCTTGTTCGTTCGTTACTGTTTTTCAGGTAGCTCTTCACAGGTCTTGCTGTTCTTCAGTGCGTTCTGTTACTTCGTTCTGAGCAGCTGACTGTTTTCTAGCCATGTTGCGTATACGTACTCCTCGTAGAGTTAGTGCTGTGAGGGGGCTTGGTGTTGGGGTCCTGACCTTGACACAAGTCCAGTCCATGAACAGGGTGGGGAGGAGTTCATGGACCAAGAATTGGTTGCTTCAGCGTGACCAGTTCTCTCATATGCCTTTGCTCCGTGAGATCCGTGAAAATAATCCTGATGATTTCAGGAACAATCTCAGGATGACGGACCCCGTGTTTCACCGTTTGTTGGCTTCGCTGACCCCTTATATTATCAGGCAGGATACCTGCATGAGGCAAGCCATCACTCCGGAGCAGGGCTGGTTGCTACCCTGCGTTACTTGGCGACAGGGAGAAGTCTGCAGGACTTGAAGTTCTCGACAGGCATCTCCCCCCAGGCTCTGGGGATCATTATCCCAGAGACCTGTTCTGCCATCATCCAGGTCCTGCAGAAGGAGTATATGAAGGTAAGATTTTTATCCTTTAATATCACATTTTATTGTATTGAATGTTTGCTAATATCTTGTATTTCTTTCCTCATTCCCTAATTACCATGATTGGAATATGCTGTGAATGTCCCCTTTGTTCTCATTCATGCTGGATTTTTTATTTTTTTTTCCATAAAGATTTTATTCAGTTTAAAGACATACATAAACAGAACAAGTCCGATACATAATTTTTATAACAAAATATGTCTATAACATCAAATTGGTAATCTTTAAAGATACTTAGGGAAGCATTCTGGTACATAGTGAACAAGAACTGAACTTGTAATATACCAGTAGTGTGTGGGGGCAGAGGATCTCTTTCTCATTTTTTCACCTCCCCCCTCCCCCTCTGGACACCAACCAAATAAGGGGACAGATAAATGGTTCATTCTTGACCAACAGATAATGCTATATGCATCGCAGTAAAGCTAACCAGGTATCGAAGGGAGGGTACCATCACGTAGAATAAATTATGTATGTTCGTTTAGTATCTTATGAAAGAATATGCCTAGCATCACAAAAGAACAAAAAGAATAGATAAAGAAAAGTACAGACAGATAAGAGGACTAGGGGTAAAGAGAAAAGGGGTGGAAGATAATATAGAAAGGGGAACCTGTAAGGGGGAAGAACAAAAAATAAAAAAGGGGGATATCAAAAGGAAACATAAGTGGACCCACGCTCGTCCCCCCCCAGCCCCATCCCCCGATGCCCCATCAACCAGGTCGAAGGACATTTAATCACTCCGTGAAGTGTATTGACGGTATCTCTCGGTGGTAGTGAAATATGACCAGCAGGCCCAAAGCATAGAGAATTTATGAACTCTGTCTTGTGCAATATGGATAAGTTCCTCCATCTCTTTAATATTTGAAATTTTTGCGAGCCATTCCCTGATCGTTGGGGCGCGGGTGGACTGCCACGGTTTGGGTATACAAAGTTTGGCCACATTGACCATGTGCATGGCAAGAGATTTAAAATAGTCCCTTCTGGGAAGAGAGGTATGATGTAGGAGAAATTGGGCTGGGGTATAGTCTAGATTAAATGTTGTGACGTGTGTGATGATATCGTGAACCTCCCTCCAAAATGGTTGAAGGATCTCACAACTCCACCATACGTGCAGCATAGTACCTATCTCCGTACCACACCTCCAACAGGTGTTAGGGATAGCAGGTGAGAATTTGTGTAAACGCGAGGGGGTTCTATACCATCTAGTGATCACTTTATAGCAATTTTCTTGGATAGCCACATTTAGCGACCCTTTATGTGTGTAGTCATGAATAGCGTCCCAGTCTTCCGTAGTCAGTGGAGTGTTTAGGTCTCTGGTCCAAGACAATTGTGATGAGATCGGGGTCTCGGTAGGCGTTTCCGATATCAGGGTGTGTAGGCGAGAAATTAAGTGTCTCTGCTGTATTTTGCGATGGCATAAGGTCTCGAATGGCGTAAGGTGTCTTGTCCATTTTGTTAGAGGGGCCTGAGTCTCCAGAAAGTGTCTAATCTGTCTATAAGTCCAAAAGGAGAAAGAGGAAGTTTTAGAAAGCGACCTCAGTGTTTCTAGGGAGATTGGTTTTCCACTGGAGAAAAAATGCTGAGCCAACACGTCCTCAAAGGGCCATTCCTGTTTGAGAAAGATGTTAGATATCCCAGGTGGAAATTCTGGGTTTCCTCTAAGGGTCGTTAGAGGGCTTGGGGAGGATGTGGAGTTGCTACTCAGCAAAGATTTCTTATGAGCTAAAAGAGATGGGTAAATTAGCGGGTGAGTGAAGACAGGGTGTAACCAGCTTTTGGAGGGGAGCCAAGGAAGAAGATGTAGCGGCCCAGAAACAAAAGCACCTTCAAGGAATACCCATGACTTAAGAGAGGCATGGATATTCCAATCCGCGATTCTAGTAAGATGACAAGCCACTTAGTACTTATATAGATCAGGTAATCCTATCCCTCCCTTCAATTTGGACAACGTGAGGCATGCGTATTTGATGCGAGGAGGAGAATTTCTCCAAAGAAAAACAGAGCAAGCCTTCCGATAAGTCGCGAAAAAAGATGCCGATAAAGAGATCGGGACTGCTTGCATAACGAAAGTAGACGAGGTAAAACGATCATCTTGATCAGGGCAGAGCGACCAAACCATGAAACATTTAAGCCTGACCACTCCTTTAAAAGTTTTTGGATCTTCATAATTGCCGGATGATGGTTAACGATATAGAGATCAGACAGCCGGGCAGGAATTTGGATGCCCAGATATGTGATCGCATTCCTATTCCATCTAAAGGGGAACATATCTTGGCAGTGGGTCATTTCCTGGGAGGGGAGCGTGATATTTAGAGCATGGGACTTGGAATAATTAATTTTTAGGTTAGAAATTTTCCCAAATGACTGTAAGTCTTTGAGGAGGTTCGGTAGGGAGATGCGAGGCATTTTTAGGGATAGGGGAATTTCATCAGCAAAAGCTGCTACCTTATACTCCCTCTCCTTCACTGTTATCCCTTGTATGTTTGGATTATCTCTCAATCTGTTGAGGAGGGGCTCTAAAGTCAAGATATAAATTAAAGGGGAGAGGGGGCATCCCTGGCACCTGCCGTTGCTGATAGGGAAGGCGTTCGACAGGTGGCCATTAACCCTCACAGCTGCAGAGGGACTGGAGTATAGGGCCATTACGTATGATAGCATACGACTTCCCAGTCCGATAGCTAGTAGGACCTCCCGCATATAGTCCCAAGCCACCCTGTCGAACGCCTTCTCAGCGTCTAATGAGAGGAGAAATCCCTGGGTCTTAGATGTTGTGAGCCAGTGGTGTAAATTCAGCATGCGGATGGTATTATCTCTGGCTTCTCTGCCAGGGACGAATGCCACCTGGTCCAGAGAAATGAGATTGGGAATAAGGGGCGATAATCTGTTGGCCAAGATTTTTGCGTATAATTTAACATCGACATTTAAAAGTGAAATTGGTCTGTAATTTGCGACCAACTCTGGGTCCTTTCCCTCCTTAGGTATTACCATTATGTGAGCCACCAACATTCCCTTTGGTCTAGTCTGGGGGTCTGAAAAAGCGCTAAAGGTCTCTAAAAGGTTGGGCTTAAGGGTATCAGCGAAGGCTTGATAGTACTGGAGAGTAATGCCATCTGGGCCTGGGCTTTTGCCCGCTTTCATTTGCTTCAAGCCGTCTCCAGTTCTATCACCGAAATATGATTCTCAAGGTCAAGAATCTGTTGGGAGGTGATTGGTTTCGGGCTGTATTGGGAGAGGAAGTCTTTGATATGTTTAGAGCGTGTTTCAGGAGCGGTTTGAGTCAAGTGGTCGGTCTGCAGATTATAAAGGCCAGAGTAGAATTTCTCAAATTCCTTAGCTATTTCTTCATTCTTGGCCCGGAGAGTTCCCCAGGATGTGATGAATTACGGATGAGCTTTTAGAATTTTGTATCGACCGAGCCAAGAGTCGGCCACATTTGTTGCCCTGCTCATAGAAAACTCTCTGGCCAAGAATGTATCTTCTTTTCACTCCTCTGTTTAACTCCTCCAACAACTGGGTACGTGCGTGTGTTAAGTTTTGGAGGGTGGATAGTGCTTGTGTCAGTTTGTGGGTTTTCTCTAGAGATTTAATTGTATTTAAAAGGGAATTAATAGTTTCTTGTTGTTGTCGTTTAACTTTTGCGGCCAGTGAAATCAGTTCCCCTCTTATAACACATTTGTGTGCTTCCCAGATAGAGATTGGTGAGATATCCGGGTTCAAATTTTCAGAGAAATATTGTCGGAGTCTCGTGTGAACGTGCTCTAATACGGCTTCATCCTTAAGTAGAGAAGGATTCAGTCTCCAGATCTTGGTTCTGAAATCTGTATCAGGGAAGGATAGAGTGAGTGTTATCGGTTGGTGGTCTGAAAGGAACATGGGTTCTATAGTGGATTGATGAAGGGCGGGCAAGTCAGCCTGGGAAATAAAAAAATAATCGATCCTAGAATATTTCTGGTGTGGGGCTAAAATGTATAGTCCTTATTTGAGGGATACAAGGTACGCCAAGCATCATGGAGAGCTAATTTATGAAGCTGCGTTTTAATTTGTCTTAATGCTCTGTATGTTAGGGTAGATGTACCCGAGGAGGAGTCTAGTATCGGGTGCAGGGGAACATTAAAATCCCCTCCCAACACAACCACTCCTCTCCGAAAAGAGGTTAGGAGGTCACATATCTTCCTAAAAAATGCTACTTGATGGTCATTGGGGCAGTAAATGTTGGCTAAGGTGATTGGTTTGGATGCGTAAGTCCCCTTAAGGAAAATAAATCTGCCTTCTGGGTCTATGAGAGAGTCTGTTAGGTGAAAGTTAGCATTTTTAGCGATAAGTATCGAGACTCCTTTGGTTTTAGCCTCAGGATTTGTAGCGTGAACTGCTGTGCGGTATATGTGGTTGGAGAGTTTAGGAGTGGCGTCCGAGCGAAAGTGGGTCTCTTGTAAAAAAAATAAAATGTGCTTTGTGTTTGGTGAGAGAAGTTAGGACTTGCGACCTTTTTTCGGGTTGATTTAGGCCCTTAACATTAAGGGAAATACATTTCAACGTCAGGGAACATGCGGCTGCTGTTTTTGAATTCATAGTTAAGTTAAATCAAGTCAATTATTCTACCACCGCTGTTTTGGGGTTTAAAGACTTCCGGGAGAGGGGTCCGGGGAGCTCGCGAGGTTCCAATTCAGATAAAGGGATTTGTGGAGCCGTCCACTGGGAGAAAATTAAAATAAAACACCAGGGGCAAGGGACAGAGCAGGAGGCGGGGCGAGCGGGGGAAAGGAAGAGAGAGAAGAAAGAAGAAAGAAAAAAAAAAAAAAAGGGGGGGGGATATAGGGTAAAGGAAAGGAGGGAGGAGACTTAGGGTAAGAAAAAGACAAAGGAAAAAGCACAGATAGGAAGGTAAGTCAAACCAGAGGTGGATGTAGAGTATCTAGTCCACCTGGAGAGGGAAAATCTGGGAAGTCAGCTGAAGTCCACAATTGGACAGCTGTGTGGGGGTGAAAGGATGAACGGAGACCACAGGTCACCCGCGAACCGGGAACCTGGTATGTTATTCTGATTCAAAAGATTTTATTAGATTTTGAAAAGAAAAAAATAACAAGCTGTAGTTACATGTCATATATGAAAATAAACCATATATAAACGATACAGCAGTATGTTTTTGCATGTTAACATCTTATATACTAGAGTTACATCATACAGTAGATGTATTTGGTATTACTTCGGGTCAGATCTTATCTTATCCGTGTCATTTCCGGCCTTTGTGATTTGGCTTAGAGTTTCTATCCAATTCCTCCACCAGCACCCCTATATGGGATCACACTGTGCCGGAGAGAGGAATAGGCTCCATCCTCTAATGGCCTAATGACGGAGCGACGTAAATACAAAATATGTACACGAACCATATAAACCTTGGTAGCAAAAATAGCATGCTAAACGGATAACATTTCAACCTTATATTGACAATCCTTCTGGCGAAGACGCTGCTTAGACAAGAAGCGTAGAGATGCTATTATGTGTATTTTAATCACAGGGACATACTACTTAGTGAAATATTCTACTATTGATCCCTCCAGTGTAGTCCAACTGAAGGGGTGAGTCCCCTTTTTTTACCCGCCAGAGGTGATGAAAAGATGGGATGGGGAAAGAGAGAAGAAAGAGGAGTAAGGAGGAGATAGAGGTGAAATAATGCTGTAGAGTCTAGATAAGAGAGGAATTTTGCTGTCTGCTAGGTAGACCCACTTCTATTGGAGTGCTATTTCTAAGCATTTGGATGTTCCCTTATTCCTATATATTTGGACCATGGTTCCCAAGTCTTCTCAAACTGAGCTGAGGTGTCTAGTATAGAGCTTACTAATTTCTCCTGAGTCATTATCCATGACACTTTCCGTTTTGCCGCTATGAGAGAAACTGATGGCTTCTTCCATGCTTTAGCTAGGGTGATTTTGGCTCCCAGGAAAATAAAAAATACAAATTTTTGTGATGATTTTGAGATCCCCGGTATGGGGTGGTTGAGAAGAGCTGTTAGGGGAGACTTGGGAATGGTCTTGCCTGTTACTTTGGATATGGTGTAAAATATTTTTTGCCAAAAGTTCCTGATTTTAGGGCACTCCCACCATAAATGTATCATGGAACCTTTCATGTGACATCCGCGAAAGCAGAGAGGGGAGACCGAGGGATGCATCATAGAAAGCCGGGAGGGGGTTAAGTACCATCTGGTGATTACCTTTAGGCTAGCTTCAATCAGGGAAATATTATAAATGCCCTTGAAGGATCGGAAGAAGGTCATGTGCCAGTGATCTAGGTCCCATGTGTCCTGTAAATCCCTCTCCCAAGCCAGCATGAATGTTGCTTTCCTGTCTATAGCAGCAAGCGAAGAGTAGATTAAGGAGATGCCACCCCTCTGCTCCATGAGTCCCCCACACCATATTTCGTATGGGGTGAATTTCGGTGGTTCTGGTTTCTCAACCCAGGCTGATTGGAGAAAATGTGATATTTGGAAGAATCTGAATCGCTCCGAATTGGGGAGATTCAGATGTTTTACGCAGTGGTTAAGGGAAATCGGCCCAGCTGCGGTAAAATAGTTCCCGATCCGGTACATTCCCCTGTCCAGCTACCACTGGAATGCTTTTATGTCCATACCCGGGGGGAAAGCGGGATTACGGAACAAGTGGGATAGGGGTTTGCTTTGCGACACCAGAGAGGGGCTCTTTCTGAGAGTGTCCCATATCGTCAGAGATTGCGATAATGCGGGAGACAAGACTGAGGGCCTAGCCTTTGGTGAGCACCAGAGGAGGAAGTCAATTGTATATGTTGGCACCGCCTGTCTCTCCATTTCTACCCAGTCAGGTCTGGCTGTTTTGGCGTAAACCATCGAAATCTGTGCTAGTCTAGCCGCTTGGTAGTACCAAAAAAGATTTGGAAGTCCCAGTCCACCCCTATTTCTTAGATCGAATAGGGAGCGTCTCGGGAGACGGTGCCCCTTCGATCCCCAAATAAACTTTACCACCTTGTTTTGGAGTGCTGAGAGGTGATCCTTCCGTATGGCAATCGGAAGTGCTCTGAAAATATATAGTAGTCGCGGTAGCAGAGTCATTTTTACAGAGTTTATTTTACCTAACCAGGAAATGTGATGCGGCGACCATTGTTTGAGATTGCATTCTAATTTTTGGTATATGGGAGGATAATTTGCTTGGTATAGCTGTTCAAATTTAGGAGTAAGATTGACTCCAAG
Source organism: Aquarana catesbeiana (assembly GCF_042186555.1). NCBI lineage: Eukaryota > Metazoa > Chordata > Amphibia > Anura > Ranidae > Aquarana > Aquarana catesbeiana. The sequence continues at coordinate 429,824,087 of NC_133324.1, read as the reverse complement.
GTATCTTATGCTAGACTCGCTCCATGAAAAGCGGAACGCCTCTTGCAGCCGAGATACCAGAGCAGACGGGAGAGACACATTAAGGGCTTGGGACTTGGAATAGTTAACACATAATCCAGAGACCTGTGCAAAGTCTTCTAGGAGCTTACATAGCACCGGCAGGGAGGTTATTGGTGACGTGAGGTAAAGAATGAGGTCATCAGCGAACAGGCTGCATTTATGTGTAGATGGCCCACAACGCACCCCCGCTATGTCCGGATTAGTGCGTATAGCTATTGCTAATGATTCAATCGCTATCGCAAAAATCAGTGGCGAGAGCGGGCAGCCCTGGCGGGTCCCTCTTGCTATTTTAATAGGTTCAGAGAGTTGTCCTTGTAATTTAATTCTAGCTTCAGGGCAAGAGTATAGGGAATGAAGTAACCCTGAAAACCGAGGGCCAAAGCCCCATTGTTGTATAATTGAAAATAGGTAGGACCAAGAGACAGAGTCGAACGCTTTTTGTAGGTCTAGAGACAGTAACATTCCCTGTTGTGCCCCACTGCCATACTAGCCCGATTGCAGGATTGAGACCACATCCACCGTTCTTCTGATTTGGTCAGGACCTTGTCTTCCAGGGATGAACCCCACTTGGTCCTTATGAATGTAGGATCCAATGAAGGAGGCCAAACGGTCTGCCATAATTTTAGTCATTATTTTCAGATCGTTATTGATCAGGGATATGGGTCTATAGTTGGATACCTCTCCCTGGTCTTTGTCTGGCTTTGGAATCACGGTTATGAAAGCAGCGTTCATTTGTGGGTCCAGAGGCTCTCCCTTGGTTTTGAAGTTAATGAATCTAGCAAGATAAGGCGCTATGGTGTTTGCAAAAGTCTTATAGTATGGTACGGAGAAGCCATCTGGACCCGGTGCCGAACGCCTCTTTAGGTTTTTGATTACCGCTAGAACTTCAGCGGTGGAAACTGGGGCTTCGAGTCTGTCTCTGTGTTCCGCCGATAGGGTAGGAATCGGGAGATTATCTAGGAATTTAGTCAGAGATTGGGGATTCTTTGCCTTATGTTCTCTATACAGATCTGCGTAGAAGCCATGAAAAGCTTCCATAACTTTCAGAGGGTTTGTGGTGTGGGGTTGGCCCGCTATTTTAATTTTAGGAAAGGTATAGGAATGAGGGCGCGGTGTGAGACGGGACACCAAGAGAGATCCAGCCCTGTCCTTCTGATAGTAATATTTCGCTCCTAGCCATGATAAACTTTTTTCAGCCTGTGCTGTAAGAGCTAAGTTTAGTTCTAGGCGCGCCGCATCCAGTCGGGAAACGGGTAATACAGCCGGGTCTCTCTTGTGCTCCGCACACAATTTTTGAAAGTTCTTTTCTAGGTTGACTATGTCTATCCTCTGTTCTTTTTTAATTTTGGCTGCTATTTGTATTCATTTCCCTCTTATTGTGGCCTTATGAGCTGCCCATAAGGTTTCCGCAGAGACATCTGCAGTATCATTTTGATTAAAGTATTCAGTGATGGCCTTTTCAATTTCTACTTTCTAGACGGGGTCAGAAAGAATATTTTCTTTTAGTCTCCAAAGGTTGTATTTGTGGTTTGGGGTTTGGTTATTTAACAGAACACTTAACAAGGAGTGATCTGACCAAACTGCGTCAATAATTTGTGATCTTTGGGCTGCCGGGATCAAGTTATTTGAGACTAACAGATGGTCTAGACGGGCATAGGATTGGTGGGCATGGGAGAAATGAGTGTAATCCTTTTTGGTGGGATTTAACTCCCTCCAAATGTCTGTGAGTCCTTGTGCATATAACAACTTAGCTATTTTCAAACTGGTTTTAGTTGGACGGATGTTTTGGGTGTTGGGGGGTTTGGATCTGTCTAAGCCCTGGTCAAAGGCTACATTGGAGTCTCCCCCAAAAATTATGGAGCCTTCTAGCATTGGTCCAAGTGTCTTAAACATTGAGCTAAAAAATTTTTGCTGTCCTGTGTTAGGGGCATAGTAAGATACCAGGGAATAAAGTCTGCCCTCTACGGCTCCCTTAACTAGGATATACCTACCCTCTGGGTCACGCTGTACCTTCTGTAGTGTGAATCTGCAATTTTTAGAGATAAGGATAGCGACCCCTCTGGTCTTATCTTCCGCATTAGCTAAATAAAATAATGGAAACTGAGCGTGGATAAAGTTAGGTTTGTACCGGATCGGGAAGTGGGTTTCTTTGAGAAACAAAAGATCAATCTTGCGGGCTTTCATAAAATCTAATACTTTCCTACGTTTAGAAGGCGAATTCAGCCCTTGGGTGTTATGTGTGGCCACCCTCAATAGGGAGGTTAAATTGTCAGTGACAGCCATGGAGCAGAAGTAGGGGTCTAGCCCCCATCCCTCAGCGCTTACCTGAGCCAGTTGGAGAGTGGGCCCCGGAGATATAACCTCTAAAACGTCCCTGCACGTCTTATTGGAAGAGTGGGTATTTCCCAGCAGACAGCCAACTACAAGAGAATAAATTGTTAGTGAGGAGAGTACAAAACAGATAAGAGGAGGAGGGGAAGAAGGGAAAATCAAGTCCTCGTGGAATTTGGGTGAGCAGTGATGGGAATGGAGCACATCACCCCTCATAGAAGTGGATGTGTCCGTACCCTGCTCGCAGGGTAGACACAAAACCCAGGAGACCGGCATCACCTGGTCCTTGGGATTAATGGAGGTGCAGCCTAACTGCCGCAACCTCGGCGCACCTTAATAAGATAAAGAACAATAAAACAACTGATCGGAGCAAATCCGAACTGGGGTTCCGAAGGGGACCCCGCCAACCCTTTGTCCCACCTACCATCCCTCCCACCCAGGATACGGTTCTGGGTGGGTGGGGAAGACTGCCTAGGCTGTATCCCAGGCAAAATAAAACTCTTTCCTGCAACTAAAGCACTGCATTGGGAAGTGTCATGGAATAGAACTTTGTTACACTATGCCTTGTATATCTGGATCTTAAAGTAGTGTAGAGGGTAAGATCTGCACATTAAAGTAATATAAGAAAACCACCTGAGAATCATGTCAGCTCACAGTGAAGTACATAAACCTAAGCAAGGCCCGATAGGGTTACCCCCACGGGACTGCACTGTATCAGAGAGTTGTGCGTATGTCGTTCTTACTAAGAGAAGGGAAAGAGAGACGGGGGGGGAGAAGAAAGGGGGGGCCAGCTGTCCCCTCCCCCTTCCTCCCCCCTCCACCCAAAGAAAACTTCTAAAGCCGACCATCTAGTGTTGAGATACTTAATGACACTACTCCTTCTTCCCGTATAATGGGGGAGAGAAAAAACAGTGGCTATCTCCCAAACCCTCACCCGGAGCCCTAAATGCGTTCCGGGGAAAAAAGATCTCAGGTAAAATTCAAAAAAGAAAAAGCTGAAAAAATTAATAAAAAAAAGTCAACTGAGTTCGTGTAGGTGCACAAAGGAGAAAAAAAGAGACAAGGGACAGTCATTCAACCATCTTCTTGACTCGTGGTCTCATGGAGGCTTGGCTTCTTTGGAGCGTTTGTATTTAGGTTTTTCCCACAGGGGCTGCAAAGGGCTTGCAGGAGATGGGCGTTTGTAGGACCCCACCGATGAATTGTTAAAGTCCATAGCTGACTCTTGAGAGATGAGACGGAGGTCTAACAGAATCCGTTCTCCTTCTGGGAGGCTGCAGAAAGAGTATGTTTTACCTTTGTGATCAAACTTGAGCGCAAATGGAAAGGCCCATTTGTATTTAATTTCATGTTGCGCCAACACGGCTAATAGGGGCTTCAGTGCCCTCCTTTTTTGTATTGTGTTAGGTGAAATATCTGCAAAGACTTGTATGGCATGTCCTCTGCATGTGAGGGGCTGTTGGTATCTGCACTTTTTCATCACCTCTTCTTTAACCGAGAAGTAGTGTGGTTGACCACGATATCTCTGCGGAGCTCCGGGCTTAAGCCGCCATCTTGGAGGAGTTCGCGCATGCGCCCTCCTGGTATGTTATTCTTAAGAGTATGTATAGCGAGCCTACTTCATAGCAGGAATTATAGCATAAGTGAGCCAGAATTCAACATGTTATATATTTCTGTTATTGACTCATAACAGTAAGAAAAATCCTGTAGAACAAACAAAACGATAATAACGGTCAGAACAAACATCTGTGTTAAACATGGTTGCCATGAATCGCCATAGTGGTATCTAATGCAAAAATTTAAAGTACATCTTGAATTTTATATTAATGTTAAGATTGATCCTGTCAAACCAACCCAGACCATATCAGTAACTTAAACAAAATTCTTGGGGGGGCCAGGTTGTGGAATGGGATGGGGGGGCTGGGGGGTGAGGGCAAGGGGGAAGGGGAGGGGGAGGGTATGGGGAGGGTGGGGGAGGGGGAGGAGAAAAGAAGAGAAAAAAAAAGGGGGGGTGGGTGGGGGGCAGAGGAGGGTAAGGGTGAGTGATGGACTGGGGGAGGCGGGGAGGCACCTAATTTTGTTAAAAGATTGAATTTTTAATTTTCGCTCAACCTTAGGAACCCATTCAGGTCCATAGGTTGATCAGAAACCTGTCATCCTAGCTTGAAGAGCTTCAAGGAAATTCTCTGGATCTAGTACCAAAACGCCTGGGTCACTTCTTGCCTCAGTAATATTCTAGGCTGAGGAACATCGATCTGCATAGGTACATATCTGGTATTGCATTAACGTCAGGTAAATAAACGTGACAGATCTGATGTCATCTCAGGAATTCCCCGTTTGTTCAGTGTTAACATTAGGGAGATACAGTAACAGGTTTAGGCTTGTACTTATCACACTGGATCTTGAATATTGTTCAAGCAGCAAGTAAAGGTTCTGTAGCGAGGATAAGGATCGATGTCGTCAGTCACGATCGTAGTAAAACCTAGAAAATAAGACAAAAACTGAGATTGTTCCTTCCTTGAGGGGAGCCTGTGTTGGAGAAGGAAGGGCCATAAGTTTGCATTCCGCGGGACACATCGCTGTGTGGTGGGTTGGATAGGAAGTCCGTGGAGCAATTACTTCTTCCTCTAAAGCATGAAGAGAATCATGGTCCAGGAACTGTGCTATGTTGCCAAGTAAATACACGGTGTTATATTCATGGAAGCGTTGTGTCCATAACGCCCAATGAGTATGGGACACAGGTGGGGGATCCTAAGGGAGCATCAATTCGGTGTAGCGTAAGGTACAGATCTGGGGGTCAGCGACTTAAGTTTCCCTTGGTGGGTAGGGATGTGAGTATGGTGTCTCTGGGGTGCAAGTCATACTCACAGGTGGCGATCCATGGCAATGTCGTAGTGTGCAACTCATGCTTCCTGCAGAGCCCTTCTCCCTGGAGGTGAGGCGGGAGAGCTTGGTCCTCGCTGGTACAAATCTCGGCGAGACGATCTTGGGGTTGGAGAAGATCTATCTGTTCTGTGTCTGCGCGATCTCTGTCGTTGTGCTTTAGGAGAGGGGTTGAGCGATACCGGGAGCCACGGTTCAGCTGGGAAATAGAAGGAGCCCCATTCCGGCAGTTCAATGTTAGGGAGATCAAGTTGTTCACAAAAACTTTGCAGATCTTCCGGTGTACGAAGCAAAGCAGAGCGTCCCCTGGCGGACGCAGATAGGGCGAAGGGGAACTTCCATCGATATTGGATGTTTCGGGTACGAAGAGCGTCCAGTAGGGGGCGCAGCGCTCTCCTCTTTTGTAAAGTTATCTGGGACAAGTCCTGAAACAGTTTAATTTCTGCGCCTTTATGGAGAATGCGGCCTTTCTCCCTGGCTTTGCGGACCTTGGTGGTTCATTTTTACGGGGTTGAGGGCGTAGAGCCCGATGGGCCCTTTCTCATGCTGGATTTTTATGTAAATAATTTTTTAGTCCTTCATACAGATTGGCCTTCAATAACCTCCCCAGCATGTTCTCCTGCCCCTATATTCACCTCATGTAGTCACTTAACAATGTATTTTGTCAGCTCCATAGTAGTGCTTTACCCCAAACACCCCTAAAATGATTTTAAATGTGATTTGTGCTTTAAATTCAGGCAGAGTGCCAGAGGCTTTTTTTTTTGTGGTGTCCCCAAATCATTTTTAGTAACCCTCCCTCCCCCCAACTGCTAAGTCAGCTGTTTCCAATTCTCTATCTATCCTCAATCTGCTGACTTTGCCAAACACATACACACTATACCCATCTCTTTTGTGCTCAGATGTATGGATGAATTCCCCAAAGCATGTAGTGCAAGGGCCTGCCTGTATACTTTCAAATGGTACTGTGTAAAGTTTTTGTATCCTATTATTATCTTGACAGGTAATAGCAGAATGTCCAAATGTCCTCAAATGTGTACAGTGTGTATTTATATCTTTGTATTATGACACTTCTTACCTGTCCAGTGGGTTGCCAATAGTGTAACTAAGGAGGGGCTGTTCCAAGTAATAACCTGTATTTAGGCATTCATCTCTCAATGAAGTGGAGAGGGTTACCTGTCCAAGATTACCCCCCCTATAATGTTAGAAATGGCCCATGGGGGGGGGGAATATGATAGGGGTACCTTATACTTTGGTGTTGTTAAATTCCCCTTAATAAATGCTATCTGGAGGTTGGCCAATAATGTATGTGTCTAATCTGCTTGCCATGTTTATGTGCAAAAATACTAATTTTTTTTTCCTCAACATTGTCCTTCCACGCCACAGGAATGGCAGACTGTGGCCTCCCACTTTGCCCAGCGGTGGGACTTTCCTAACTGCGGAGGGGCAATTGATGGGAAACACGTCCACATCGTCCCACCACCCAACTCGGGGTCGTACTATTTCAACTATAAGGGGTTCAATAGTATTGTGATGTTGGCGGTGGTGTCGGCTAATTACGACTTCTTGTATGTGGACGTGGGGAAGAATGGCCGAATGTCCGATGGTGGAGTCATCGCCCAGACGGAGTTCTACAGGCGTCTCCAGAATGGCAGCTTGGACTTGCCACCTCCAGAGGACAATGTGGAAGGACTCCCATTCGTCTTCGTTGCGGATGAAGCATTTGCGCTGGGGGACCATGTTATGCGGCCATTCCCGATGAGGACCCTCACCCCGGAACAGAGGGTTTTTAATTACCGGCTGGCCAGAGCCAGAAGAGTGGTGGAGAACACATTTGGAATCCTGGCCAGCCAGGATTCCCTATTTCTGACACCCATCCATATGACGGAGTATAAACGTAATCATATAATCCTGGCGTGCTGTGTTCTACATAACTTTTTACGCCAACATTCTGCCAACTATGCTGGCTCAGTTGGGCCTGAGGCCGGAATTCTACATGATACAACCCTGACGGCGCTTGAAAGTGGCCGTCCTGGCTTGCCCTCCCTGAGTGCCCGTGATGTCCGGTTAAGATACCTTGAGTTCTTTGCGGGTAGGGGGGCCATCAATATGCCAGACAATTTGTGAAGCATTTATCAAATAAAAAAAAAAGCTAATCTTTGGTGACATTTACTGCTTGTGTTTGTTTTAGCTGACCCTGACAGCAATGTGGGGAGTCCTGAAAATGGCGTGATTGGGTCACCTTACAAAGCACTGTTGGGTGTTATTTACTAAAGGCAAAGACACTTTGCACTACAAGTGCACTTGAAACTGCACTTGTAGTGCAAAGAGGATTTGCCCTTAGGAAATAACCCCCATTTTCACAGAAAACAGCAATTACATCACCACAAAAGTGTTGTAGCGTTCATACAATAATCCACACATTCTTGATTAACAAACTTTTTAATACCTGCACAATCACATGTGCATTTAGAAAAGGTTTTTAAAACAAACCAACATGTTTGTTGTATAACAATTTTTGGGGTGGCATTATCAATAGAAATGTCCATTTATGATAAAACAGGCCTGTGTAAAACCAACAAGAAAGACAAAAATCTTGAACTTACAAAGTTCACATATGGTAAAACTTGGAGGCAATATCAGACATAAGTATTTAGGAACTGTGTTTGATATTGCGGTCAGATGGGGTGAAGTCACCCCTTGAAAAGCCAAATTTGGAAGATGCACACCAATTTACAAATGTCAACATGTGCTAGCTGCCATCATGGGGGATCAAGGGAAGTGTTTTGGGGGAGCAACCCCTTCCTCACCGCTACTTTATTATTGAGGAAGGGGTTGCACCCCCAAAACACGTCCATTTATCTCCCCTGATGGCAGATAGCACATGTTGGCACACTGTGTGCATCCTCCAAATTTGGCTTTTCGAAACATCGCTAAAATTTTAAGATTGTAGCACACAAAAAAACAAAGTGATTTTGTGGGGTTTTAAATTCGGCCAAAACATCAATGATGTTATTATTTTTTTGAATAACCTCATTGATTTTTTTCTTGAGGTTTTCCAATTCTAAATTACACCCATGATCTCCCCGATCAGGATCTGGGCACTTTCTGATGTGAAAGGATCTCGATCCACAACATCACGATCACCTAAAATGAGAGAAACCAAACAAAAACAGGTATCAAAAATCTGCCGGCATCCATCTCTTACCTGAGCCTGTGGTCGCAGACACTCACCTGTTGTGGTGCCAATTTCCACCACATCTTCTTCCTCCTCCTGCTCAGCTTGGGTTGGGGGGATTTCCCCTTCTTCCAGAGGTGGGGGGTCTCTGGTCTCCTCGGATGAGGAGTGTCCTCCGAGTCTTTTCTCCTCTATGTAAAACAAAAATGGTATAATTAGCACACAGATATTTGATGGCAGAACTATAAATAGGAAACATTGCTTGGAAGAGGGGTACAATTGTCTATTTGGGCAGAGTTCCAAGATGTAGCATTTTTATTGTCCTTTGTCAAGCTTCAATACTTTACCTGTCTTGTACAAGCTTCACAGATGGAGACCCCCCTATAGTATACACTGGAGCACTGGAACACCTGTGTGGCCCCCTAATAAAAATGGTGTTCTTGTGTCCCACACTAGTGCTCCAGCGTCCAGATGTGAAAACAGCTGCTGAGTGTCCTCTCCTTACACAGAATTTAGTTTGCATTTCATTCTAGTAACAAACCCATCTACACAACCAAATATTTTTCATACAAGTAGGCCCTAAAAAATGTAGGAATATGCATATGGCCTAAACAATGGTGTTTTAGAGGCAGAAAGAAAAATGTTTGATACGAACGAATAATGGGCCCATGAACATTAAAGTTGCCATTTTAAACTGTACAACAATTAAGAAAAGCATATGGAGCAGCACGAACGTAATAAAGACAAAAAGAATAGGAACACAGCACAACAACTTACTTTTTTGCAGCACTCTCCGGATCTTTCGGTACTGCTCGGGCTCTCTTAATTTCAGGTCCGACCACCGCTTCCTGAGCTGATCTTTGGATCGACGTACCCCGAAATTCCGGTGCAGACTTTTGACCACTTTCCTCCTCCTCCTCCTCGGTCCTGTAATTAGCACGCACCTGCTGTGTATCCGCCATTTGCTCTTCCCCCACTGCGCAGAACGAAAAGGGGCTGGGAATAGACTAGAAAGAACGTCAGGGGCGGGCAGAGTTACACGCATTCGCAGTGTGTATAAAGCGTACCACACGTGCGTATTACGTACGATCTGTGAGCGGAGGAAGGAGCATTGGAGGCGCCGATCGTAAGAACGAAGGTAAGAGACATACTTGTGCCTATACTGCTTCTACATTGAGGCCTATATTGTAACAAGATTAGGAGAGTTTGGCCTGACATTAGGGTTTGTCTTGTGTTGTGTCTTGCAGTGAAAATGGATATCTTTCAAGATAGTGACTTCATGGCAATATTCATTGACATGTTCAGGGAGCTGCCTTGTCTGTGGGAGATCAACCACCCACATTATAGGAACCAAACAAAGAGGAAGGCAGCGCTGGATCAATTGTTGTAAATTGTGAAGCAGGTGATCCCCACGGCAGACATCACATATTTGAAGATCCTAATTGGTGGCCTGAGGAGCACATATGTAAGGGAGCGCCAGAAAGTCCAGGATTCACAGAGATCCGGAGCAGCAGGTGACATCTATGTCCCCAGGATGTGGTACTATGACAGGCTGCATTTTCTGGCAGGCCAGACTGAACCCAGGTCATCACTCTCCAGTCTTCCTTCCACGCTTCCTTCCCCCCCAGCTGAGGCTTCTGACTCCCCCAACCTGGGCCTTCCAGGCAGCAACATGTGGAGGAGCCCAGATTGAGCCAGGTATAGCATTCCTCTAAATATTGCTGGGTGTCCAATCAATGATGTTAACTAGATGTTAGTTTGGAGTACTAATTTATGATTGTGATTGATGATGCAAAAACTAAAACCATGTCCCTTTTTCATACACAGGGAAGTCTCAGCCAGGAGGTGGCTGGGCCGAGCAGGCTGCCTGATCTGCAGGTCCCTCCCCTACACCTGCAAAGAGAAAGTGGCAGGAGGAGGAGTGCCCTAGAGGAGGCTGTCATAGGCCTCTTTTGGAGGGCTACAGAGGCCCTGGGAGCACCACACACCGTGGAGGATGACTTCGCTGCCATCATTGCCTCTAAAATGCAGAGGATGGAGGAGGGACAATAACTTATGTGTGAGTCATTAATATTGGAGGCTCTTAATAAGGGGATGAGGGCCCAAATTACATCTGATACACACCTTTGTGAACTCACACATGGTCCTCCTCCTCCTCCTGCAGGTCCTCCTCCTCCTTCTCCTCCAGGTCCTCCTAGTCCTCCTCCTCCTCCAGGTCCTACATCTCCTCCTGCCACATCTCCAACAGCAGAGCCACAGCCGGGAATGAAGCATGGAAGGAAGACCAGAAAGTGAGGACCCTGGATCCAGTCTGGTCAGCCAAAAGATGCAGCCTCTTGTGGTACCACAGCCTGGGGACACAGATGTCATCTGCTGCTTTCTGGATCTCTGGGACTTCTGGACCAAACTGCCCTCCCTTACATATGGACTCCTCAGGCCACCAATTTTGACGTTCAAGAATTGATGTCTGCCCTGGGGGTCCAAGGCTTCGCTAATTTCTCATGTTTATCCAGCGTTGCCTCCCTCTTTGTTTGGTTCTGAGCCCTTAATAAAGGAATTTTGGTTTGAATTATACTTGCCTATGTGTGTTTTACTTCAAAAAGGACAGTTTGTTTGTGAGGATTCAGGTACGTTTCAAAAATACAATGTGAAATTAACAAGGGACACCAACAACAAACAATCTCCTTGAGATTAAATAATAAAAGATATCAATGGTGTTGTGGTAACTTGACACATAAAACACACACAAAAATAGTCTGGAGTAAAACTAAAAATAACATTAAACAAAGATCAGCCTTTAAAAAAATACAAACATAAAATAGAAAAAAAAAATGGCTTTAAATGCAAAAAAAAATTATGTCAGATGTGACAAATAACAATATATTCAGGGAATACCAAGAAAAAAAAATAAGTTTGTGAGAAGTGTGTGTGAATATGAGCAGCAAAACTACTTAATTCTTGTCACATTATAAAGAAGAAGAGAGTGCGCTGTATTACACCATTTTTAACATTGCAGCGTGACGAAAGTGCCGTATCCATTGCGAACGCTAATTTTACCAGACCGAGCTGTTCCGTGTCGGAATTTCTTCTGAGCATGCGTGGCACTTTGTGCGTCAGAACAGGCCACACACGGTCGGAATTGACGCAATCGGATTTTGTTGTTGGAAAATTTTATAGCCTGCTCTCAAACTTTGTGTGTCGGAAAATCCGATGGAAAATGTCCGATGGAGCCCACATATTGTCGGAATTTCTGACAACACGCTCCGTTCGGACATTTCCATCGGAAAATCCGACCGTGTATACGGGGCATAAGGAGTTGATGTTGGTGGTGGTGACGGAGAATTATGAATTCCTATACTTGGACGTAGGGGAGAATGGCCGTATGTCTGATGGAGGAGTGATCACCCAGAGGAATTTTACCAGCGTCTCCAAAATGACACCTTGGGGTTGCCACCTCCAGAGGATAATGTTGCAGGCCTCAAGTTTGTTTTTATGGCAGATGAGGCCTTTGCTCTGGGGGAGCATCTGATGAGGACCCTGACCCCAGAGCAGAGGGTTTTTAATTACCGGCTAGCCCACACCAGAAGAGTGGTTGCGAATGCCTTTGGCATAATGGCCAGCCGGTTTCGGCTTTTTCTTACGGCCATCAACATGGCAGAATACAAACTCAATCATTTTGTCTTGAGCTGCTGCATTCTTCACAATTCAAATGGCAGACTACAAACTCAATCATTTTGTCTTGAGCTGCTGCATTCTTCACAATTACTTTTGTAAGAATGCAGCCAACTATCTGGCCTCAGTTGCGACTGAGGCCAAATTTTTACCTGAACAAACAATGACTGTGCTTGAAAGTGGCTGTCCTGGCTTGCCCCCCCAAAGCGCCCGCGAAGTATGGCAAAACTATGTCAAGTACTTCATGGGTAGGGGGGCAATTGATTTCCAAGCAAATCTTGAAGCTGTGTAAGAATTTTTTTTTTTAAAAACTAAACTCATATTTAATTTGAATTACTGTTTATGTATCTTATCTGTCTCCTAGGTTCTCAAATGGCCTTTTATTTTTGGCCATTTTCTTCAAAAGAAGTGGGTACAAATGTAGGGCTGGTGAACAAATAGTGCTATAAAGCTGTGCAAGTCCCAATAATAAATGATAAAGATCAATAATGAATCCAAAATGGGTCAATCTCAAAGGGTGATGGGTACACCACAGGTGAAGGAATGTTCATGGAAGGAGTCAAGGGCACCACAAATAAGGATTTTCTTCATATAAGGAGTCAGAAAAGCCAGATATGATATTATAGGCAAATACCAGAAGAAAGTAAATGGGTACTCTTACCAGAACCAGTGGACCTGGATTTCAGCGACACCAGGTCAGACAGGCATGGATAACAAACATCTCAGTGTGACAGGAGCGATCCAAAGGAGTACTACAGAATCCAGCAAAGGGACTGGAACAGACACCGATGTCCACAGCGGTCTGGTATTCTCCCAATATAATTAGAACAACAGAGCTGAACCCTGGGCCACGGATGGCCAAATGAGTGGATCAGGCAGACTCATGATGGATAGGATATATAAAAACGAAAAAAGGGCTCCTAATGGTGCAGATCAGAAAACAAATCAGGTATTTATTTTCATAAAACCAGCATACAATTAAAAATGTGATCACAAATAAAACAAAGCAATGTGGAGAGCAGAAAAGCCAAGCCTTATGAGACATATGAAACATTAGTATGTCAAAACTGTGTTGATTTTGCCTTCATCAGATGGGGTGATCTCACCCCTCTAAAAGCCAAATTTTGAAGATGCACACAAATTGTGACTCAAAATTTGGATTTCCCTCATGATTCCATGCCTAAAATGTGTGTATTTTCCCTACATCTATTTTGCTAAAGCCACAAAAAACACAGTGGGGCTTATTTACGAAAGGCAAATCCACTTTGCACTGCAAGTGTACTTGAAACTGCACTGAAAGTGCATTTGGAAGTGCAGTCGCTCTACATCTAAGGGGTAGATCTGAAATGAGTGGAAGCTCTGCTGATTTTATCATCCAATCATGTGCAAGCTAAAATGCTGTTTTTTATTTTCCTTGCATGTCCCCCTCGGATCTACAGCGACTTTACTTCCAAGTGCACTTTCAGTGCACTTACAGTGCAAAGTGGATTTTCCGTTAGTAAATAACCCCCAGTGTGTCAACATGTGCTAGCTCCCATCATGGGGGATCAATGGATGTGTTTCGGGGGTGCAACCCCTTCCTCTCACCTACTTCAGTTTGGAGGAAGGGGTTGCACCCACAAAACGTACACATTGATATCCCATAATGGCAGATAGCACATGTTGACACACTGAGGGTTATTTACTAAAGGCGAATCCACTTTGCACTACAAGTGCACTGCAAAGTGCACTAAAAGTGCACTTGGAAGTGACATCACTGTAAAGCCGAGGGGGACATGCAAGGAAAATAAAAAACAGCATTTTAGCTTGCACATGATTGGATGATAAAATCAGCAGAGCTTCCCCTCATTTCAGATCTACTCCTTAGATTTAGAGCGACTGCATTTCCAAGTGCACTTGTAGTGAAAAATGGATTTGCCTTTCGTAAATAACCCCCACTGTGTGCATCTTCAAAATTTGGCTTTGCAATTCATTTAAAACTGTAAAAATATGTACAACATATGACAAATTTAAAAATTTTTTTGGTTTAGATTTTGCCTAAAATATCGATGATGTTGCGCAGTCTTTTTTGAACATCATGGATGTTTTGCTTCATCTTTTCCAAATCACGATTGCACACACATGATCTCACTGATGAGTATTTGTGCACTTGCACTGCTGAAGTGAGTTTTTTTTCCCACAACATCCACATCACCTTTAAAGAAAAAACACACCATGTATTATATATATGCAGGCATCCATCTATTACCTAAAGCTTTGGTTTCAGACACTGACCTGTTGTCGACACCATTTTGACCACTTCACCCAGCACTTCCTGAACCTCTGCATCCACATCCTCATGTTGTGTTGTGAGTTCCCTTTCTTCATTCGGTGTGGGGTTACTGGTGTCCTAAGATGTCCCTATTCTTTTCTTCCCTTTGTGAACACAAAAAAGGTATACTTGGCAGACAGATATGTTAGGCTAGAAATAGTAATATGAAACATTGCTTGAAAGTGTTGTCCAATTGTCTGTTTTGGCAGAGTTCAAACTGAAGACATGATTTTTTCCCTTTCAACAGCTGGGATACTTACCTGTTTTGTGCAAGTTTCACACATGGAGAGACCCCTAGTATCTACTGGAGCACCTGCGTGGGACACATAACAAGGTTGTTATGGTGTTCCACACTAGTGCTCCTGAGTCCAGATGTGTAAACAGCTGCTGAGTGTCCTCTCCTTACACTGAATCAAGTTGTCCTTTCATTATAGTTTCAAACACATCTAGACAACAATGTAATAAACTTATTTTAATCAAAATAGGCATAAACAAATGTAGTTAACCTGCATGTGCCAAAAATGTCGTATTAGTGGTCGAACAAACTATGTTTAATACGAAAGATTCCTGTGCCCACGAATATCAAACTTGGCATTTTAAACTGTACAACAGTAAAGAAAAGCTAGAATATAACATAGAGGTACATGACCACTATACCACGATACCTTCAAATCCTCCATTTCCTCCGCAGCAATCCCCGACTGTCCACGATACTTCCTTGGAGAGTGGTCTTGTACTTCACAAACCCCCTCACATCCATCAAGGGCATCTCATTGTTCCATAACACCTTAAATAACAAAAACAATTTTACAAAATCCACATCCATCAAAGCGTGGGAACGGGACATAGAGAAATCTTACTCCATAGAACAATGGCACAAAGCATTGAGCATTACATATGCTGCGACCAAGTGTATTAGACTATGGGAACTCACCCACAAAATACTACTACAGTGGTAGCTAACACCTTACCTCATATCGAAATTTGATTCCCGTACTTCCCCACTGTGCTGGAGAAATTGCGGAGGTACAGGTACACTACATCACATAATATAGACATGCCCAATGCTTAGTACCTTCTGGTCTAGAATTTTCAAAATAATATCATGTATAGTGAAGACACAGGTCCCCCTCTCCGCTAGCATGCACATACTATCTTTGGGCATAGACCACATACCAGTAGCTGTGAGAACTATCATAACTCACATTCTACTCAGTGCCAGACTGGTAATAATGAGACATTGGAAGGACATAAAACCAGAGGGAAGTAGTGGAGACAATTCATACACATGCCACCTATGAGCTAATGTTTGCAGCAGCCCAGGGCAGTTATCTTAGGATGAGTTCCCAATGGCAACCTTGGATTAAATGGTACCAAACTATTGATAAAGCCCTAAACAAGTTCTAATATGGCGACGACAATGATAACGAAAGTGATACATTCTGAATTAGACTAACTGTGTAATAACAGTATTTTACCTTTGTTCACCTTTCTAGACCTTTTTTTTTCTTTTTAAGTTAAAACTATTTAGAGCAAAGTTATATTCTTCATTTTGCTTACTCTAGCTAAAACTCAAAAAAAGTTATACATGTCTTAAACATCACAGTAGCACCCAACTGTTAACTAACTGTATTAACCATTTGTAATGCTGTATTAATGTAGTCTGATGTAAGTTTCAGGCATACAGCCTATGCTATCAATGCTTTATTCTGATGTTACATGTCAATCGTTTATCTTTATAACCAATAAAAAATTATTGAAATTAAAAAATGTTTTATTTTTACTATGTTTTATTGTATTTGCTTTGCAGGTATGGTAAGTCTTATGCCCTTTACACATGATCGTATATTGATCGGACATTCCGACAACAAAATCCATCAGATTTTTTCAGACGGATGTTGGCTCAAACTTGTCTTGCATACACACGGTCACTCTAATGCCCCGTACACACGGTCGGATTTTCCGATGGAAAATGTCCGATCGGAGCGTGTTGATGAAAATTCCGACCGTGTGTGGGCTCCATCGGACATTTTCCATCGGATTTTCCGACACACAAAGTTGGAGAGCAGGAGATAAAATTTTCCGACAACAAAATCCGTTGTCGGAAATTCCGATCGTGTGTACACAAATCCGACGGACAAAGTGCCACGCATGCTCAGAATAAATAAAGAGATGAAAGCTATTGGCCACTGCCCCGTTTATAGTCCCGACGTACATGTTTTACGTCACCGCGTTTAGAACGATCGGATTTTCCGACAACTTTGTGTGACCGTGTGTATGCAAGACAAGTTTGAGCCAACATCCGTCGGAAAAAATCCTAGGATTGTTTGTTGTCGGAATGTCCGAACAAAGTCCGGCCGTGTGTACGCCCTATAAGTTGTCAGAATTTCCGAACGTCAAGAATGCAGTGACGTACACCATGTACGACAAGACTATAAAAGGGCAGTTCAATATCAAGCGCGTCATCCTTTGGGCTCCTCTTGCTAATCTCATGTTAGTAAAAGTTTGGTGAGAGACGATTCGCACTTTTTCAGACTCATGGTTTTCAGATCATTTTTCTGCTGTTCAGTTTGTGCTTGTGGGTTTGTATCTGGTCTTCAGTGCGTGCAGTGAGTTCCCATTGCTTTAACCAGTGTGTTCTTGTCCACTCGTTACTGATTTTCAGGTCGCTCTTCACAGGCCTTGCTGTTCTTCAGTGCGTTCTGTTACTTCGTTCTGACCAGCCGACCACTTTGAAGCCATGTTGCGTGTACATACTCATCATAGAGTTCGTGCTGTGTGGGGGCTTGGTGTTGGGGTTCCTACTTTGACACAAGCCGAGTCCGTGAACAGGGTGGGGAGGAGTTCACGGACTAAGAATTGGTTGCTCCAGCGTGACCAATTCTGTCACATGCCTTTGCTCCGTGAGATCCTTGAGAATAATCTTGATGATTTCAGGAACTTTCTCAAGATGACGGAACCCGTATTTCACCATTTGTTGGCTTTGCTGACTCCTTATATCAGCAGGCAGGATACCTGCATGTAGCAAGCCATCACTCCGGAGCAGAGGCTAGTCGCCACGTTGCGGTACTTGGCGATGGGGAGAAGCCTGCAGGACCTCAAGTTCTCGACAGGCATCTCCCCCCAGGCTCTGGGGATCATTATCCCAGAGACCTGTTCTGCCATCATCCAGGTCCTGTATAAGGACTATATTAAGGTAAGATTTATCCTTTAAAGCGGAGCTCCGCCCGATTTTCCTACACTAACTGCAGCTGATTACCGCAATGTCCTAATGACAAAACGGCACTTTTTTTTTTTTTTTACAGCCTTTACCTTTGTTCTTCCAGCTGTCTTTGTTTTCTGCAGGAAGCACAGGCTGCGGTTAGGGGCGTGTCTGGAGCGGCTAATGACTCACTTCCTGTAAGCCGCACTGGCTCCTGGGAGCTTGTGTCATTGTTCCCAGGAGTCAGTGCGGCCGCCTGTTGCAAGAGTTATCGAGAGACTTCCATAGTGGGAGTGACGTCATTACGACAGGCACGTTCGTAGGGCGGTTCCAAAACCGCCATTGTAATCGAGGGAAAACAGGTAATACTGCCCAGTATACATGGTCAGTATTACCTGAACACACGTGTGAGAAGGACAATCGGAGGACAGGCTGCAGAAATTGGAAGTTAAACCTTCATATACTACCACAAAAAGGTGAGTCTCAGTAATGTTAGAATAATTGTATTTTTAGTAATGAAATGTAAACTGCTAAGTGTATTTTATTTAGTATTCCAGCATTTGAACGTGTTAGTAATGTTTTTTGTTTATGTTAATAATCGCAGCACATGTAAGTTTTAAACAGTATATTTTCCTTTATTTTTTTTTTAATTGGATATTTGTAATAATCTGCGATTAGTGTGTAGTCTGATTTTTTTATTATTACATTTTGTAATATTCACTAATTATTTTTCTTTAAATTTTTTTTTTTTTTTTTTTTTTATTAAACGCTAAATTATAAAAATTATGTATATATATGACTATTTTTTTTACACCAAACTTTTTTATAGAATATAACTTTTCTAACTTGGATATTTTTTTTGTTATATTTACATTTTTATGTTAGTTTATTTAATTAAAAAAAGTTTCAATCATTTATATGTTACTGCTGTATATGAATTTTATTTTATTAGAATAAGATTTTAATTCTGTTATTTTCTGATAAATCTGACATTATAGTATCTATTTAATTTTTATTTTGTTTCCTTAGATTGTATATTTTGATTGAACGTTAAGCGTAAAGAAGAAATTTAATATACATCAACGCTAGCTGCATAACATTTCAAGGTATGTAAAATATAAAAATTTATTATATGTTTTTTTTTAATTAAATGTTACTTTTATATTAAATTAAATGTATATAATTTTTATTTATCACAATAAGGAATTAAGTGAGGTACTAACGTTAATTTTTTTTTTTAAGAAAAAAGAGATATTGAAGATCTTGTATCGGACATCTCGGGTAGCGGATCCTTTGAGTTTATTACAGGTAATGTATTAAATTTATAATTATTTTCAAATTATCTATCTATATATATATATATATATATATATATATATATATATACATTTTTATTACTATTTGATCAACATGTATCTGTAAAATTTCTTTCTTTTATTGTCATTAATTTATGTGTCTATATTTTTTTCCATAGATTGAAAAGACAAGTGGATTTGATTTTTCAAAACCATGCCAAAATTGAACTTGATGTAAAAAATAAATGTTATCATGTTTTTTTTTTATGTAATCTATCCCTCTCTCCCTCCCTTACACTGTTCCTTCATTTCTCTCTCTCTCTCTCTCTCTCTCTCTCTCTCTCTCTCTCGCTCTCTTTCCATCTCTCTCTCTCTCTCTCTTTCCATCTCTCTCTCTCTCTCTCTTTCCATCCCTCTCTTTCCATCTCTCTCTCCCTCTCTCTCTCTCTCTCTCCCTCTCTCTCTCTCCCTCTCCCTCTCTGACAATGGGTTTGCATTTTTGTAAAAACCCTAAAAATTGTGATTTGTATTTAAAGATTTTTATGTTTTGAATTGTATTTTATTGTCTGTCTGTCTCTTTTATTATCTACTTTCTCACCTCCTTTTCTCTTTCTATCTCTCTTTCTCTACCTCTCTCTCTCTCTACCCCCCCTTTCTCTCTATCTCTACCCCCCTCTTTCTTTCGCTCTACCTCCCACCTCTCTCTCTCTCTCCCCATCCCCCTCCCTCTCTTTGTCATTTTCCATGTTCCTTTTTCCTCTAATTTCTCTCTCTCTCTATTTCTCTCTCTTTCCCCCACCCCTCTCCCTCTCTTTTTCTCTCTCTCGCCCTCTCTCTCTCTCTCTTTCTCCATCCCCGTCTCTTTCTCATTTTCACAGTCTATTTCTCTCTCTTTCTCCCTCTCCCCCTCTCTCACTCTCCCTCTTTCTCTCTCTCCCTCTTTCTCTCTCTACCTCTCTCTCTACCTCTCTTTCTCTACCCCCTCTCTCTCTCTCTCTGTCTGTCTGTCTCTCTCTTTCCCTGTCTCTTTTTCTCGCGCTCTCTCTCTCTTTCCCTCTCTCCCTCTCTCCCTCTCTCTCTCTCTTTCCCTCTCTCCCCCTCTCTCTTTCCCTCTCTCTCCCTCTCTCTCTCCCCCTATCTCTCTCTCTCCCCCTCTCTCTCTCTCCCCCTCTCCCCCCCCCTTTCTCTCTCTCTCTCTCTCCCCCCCTCTCTCTCTCCCCCTCTCTCTCTCCCCCCCTCTCTCTCTCCCCCCTCTCTTTCTCCCCCTCTCTCTCTCTCCCCCCCTCTCTCTCTCTCTCTCTCTCTCTCTCTCTCTCCCTCTCTCTCTCTCCCTCTCTCTCTCTCTCTCCCTCTTTCTCTCTCTCCCTCTCTCTCCCCCTCTCTCTTTCTCTCCCTCTCTCCCCCTCTCCCCCCCTCTCTCTCTCTCCCCTCTCTCTCTCTCTCTCTCCCTCTCTCTCTCTCCCCCTCTCTCTCCCCCTCTCTCTCTCCCCCTCTCTCTCTCTCCCTCTCTCTCTCTCCCCCTCTCTCTCTCTTTCCATCTCTCTCTCTCTCTCTCTCTCTCTCTCTCTCTCTCTCTCTCTCTCTCTCTCTCCCTCTCTCTCTCTTTCCATCTCTCTCTCTCTTTCCATCTCTTTCTCCTTCTTTCCATCTCTCTCCCTCTCTCT